>NW_011373277.1:0-608 GCF_000754665.1 Bison bison bison
CTGGGCTAGACAGCTGGTATGTGTCAAGCAGGTAAAATTCAAGCTTGTTTTCCTACACACTCCAAGCACTGAGGGTAAGAACCAATTCTACCTGTTGAAACTGTTCCTTTGACTTGCTTTTCATTGCTTTTGTTATTATAATCATACATAATAGGCTGCCTCAGAGAATCAACCCCTCTGCCTGACTGCTAAAGTGCTTTTGTTCATGGCCTGTCCACCTGTGGATGGTAGGAAAGAAGAAATTAATACATCTTCTGCCTGAGGCTTGCCATTCTAGGAGATGTTTGCCAGATTAATTTTGCCTTTTTGTTTCCTCACCTTCCCCTTCCCTGTTCTGTAAAAGAACCTGGCATTCAGACCCAGACAAGATGATTATTTTGAGACATTAGTCTGCCATCTTCTTGGTCAGCCAGCTTTCCAAATAAAGTCCTTGCCCCAACACCTCGTCTCTCAGATTCATTAACCTGTCATGCTAATTAGACTCAGTAACGAAGACAGTTGGTGTTAGTTCTAAAAGTCTTGTAGGTCTTCATAGAACCCTTCCACTTCAGCTTCTTCAGCATTACTGGTTGGGGATAGACTTGAATTACTGTGATATTGAATAGTTT
>NW_011373278.1:0-518 GCF_000754665.1 Bison bison bison
AACAGATTAATAGATTTTGAGCATATCTGACAATTTCCAGAATCTTGCTTTTTTAGCAATTCCCTTTTTTTCTTTATATTTTAGCCATTTCTTTGTCTACTGGATTGTTTCTTCACAAATTATATTCTCGCTCTAATCTCCTCCATTTAAAACAAGCAAAACAATCAATCAATACTCTTCCTCTATTAAGACTTCCTATGAAGCTACTATCCCATCCTGTCTTTTGGAAGGGACTTCTCCTAGGAATAGCTCATCCCTTCTTTCTGTCTCATCCCTCCTCCTCCCACAATAGATGAGCTAACGCTGTTCTAGCAGAGGTCACCCTCCGGAAACTAATGGCCAAATCCAGCCAATTAATTGTTCAGAGCTCTCTTCTCAGCTAATCTGCTCTACAGCATTTGATGCTAAATTATTCCATTCCTAAGAGTTGCTCCATTCTTGTGACCCATGGCACCATTCTCCCCATTCTTAGACTGCTTCCTGACCGTTCCTTTTAGTCTCATTTGCTGTCCCGTCCC
>NW_011373279.1:0-1055 GCF_000754665.1 Bison bison bison
ACAACCTCTTCCTATCTGGGTCTGGCAATCTAGACCCTACTGTCATTCCACACCCCAAACAAAGGCAGTAACACCATACCACTCCTCCTTGCCCTTGAAATCAAGTGTTAAGCAGGGTTATCCATCTTCAGTGCAGACTCCTGACCCAATCCAGGCCTCTACTCTCTGGCTAACTGGGGACCCGAGGGTCTGTTCCCCAACCTCTCGGGACCCCATATCCCTCCCATCTCCAGTGCCCACCTCTTCTCTTCGTTCCCTCCCTTCCATCAGAAAATTCACACACACACACAAATATCATCTTTTTACCATTTGATGTTTACTGTAATTGCAGCCATCACTTGATGATGTTAGTGTGAGAGTCTTTTCTTGGTTGGCCATTTCTAACAAAGCAGACCTCTGGAGACCCAGTTCTAAACTGTCTGACCTTTTCGATTCAGTTACTGGCTGCCCAGGTTGTACTGCTCCAGGGTCTCGTATTCTGGGCGGCTGGGCTTATCTTCTCTTTGGATTCTGCCTCCTTCTTTGATTCCGCCTCATACGTTGGGACCTTTTACGGCTTTGATTCAGTTTCTTACGTGCACAGGAACGGAAAACAGTTTGGTGTTCTTGTTTTCTTCACCTTCTTCGACTGAGTGGCATATGATCGGATTTTCTTTCTCAAGGTTCCTTGTAGAGGTCTTCTGACCCTCATGGTCATATTTCGTGCCTGGAAAGACACGACAAGGGTATTAGTTTATAGGAAAGAAAAAGCGGCGTTGGAAGGGAGATTTCATGAAAAAGGGATGTGGGCCAGTGAGGGCTTTTGTGCCAGGCAAGGGCCGTGTAGAGGTTTTGGGCAGCAAAATCAGTGGAGAACATGGGCAGCTCAGTTGGAATCATCTTACTTTCACACTGCCTCTGTACCTCCGTTGACAAAGGGTCTTCTTTTTTCCGTCATCCTGCAAGCACACCGCATTGGAACTCTTCTGGACTGCCGTGGCTTCCTGGTTACCTTAGTCATGATGATGCCAAGAAGTGGCCTAACCTAGAACCTCTGCCTCTGAGCTCCTTATTTA
>NW_011373280.1:0-511 GCF_000754665.1 Bison bison bison
TCCATGTGAGAACACGTAACAGCCTGCCCAGTTGCCCAATCCTTGGGGGCCAGGAACAGCAAGGATCAAGCTAATCCATCCATCCTATAGTCCTTACCTCTGATATATGCATTCTTCAAAGAGTACAAACAGTGATGGTTCAAACTGATACAGGTAGCAGGTGCTCATGCTGCAGTGGTGGTCCATTTCTGAAACCTCAGAAAAAAGGCAAAGGATGCTCATGCTCATGGCAAGGTCAGGGAAAGAAAGCTCAGAGTTTGATAAGGATAAAAAGGCCCTTGTAGCTGCATGTCCAAGGGGCTATGGGGTCACCCACCACGGCTTCTGTGTCTTGGGAGTGCAGCCTGTTCTGTGTCTCGGATCCTCTGCACTCTTACTGGTCACACCCAGGCACTTTCTTCCTGCCAGGCATCCTGGGTGCACCACTGTAATTCCACTTAGAAATTGCTCACTCAGTAGATAACAGGGATTGGTACCCTGGCTCCAGTGCTTCTGATGGCCAGAGTATGTA
>NW_011373281.1:0-535 GCF_000754665.1 Bison bison bison
ATATGTAGAATATCTAGTCCATAAATTACACATCTTCATCCCTGTCTACCATGGAGAATATATAATCTCTACTACTTTTTACTGTTTAATTCTAAATAATTCTTTTTTCCCTGTGTTCTTTTTAAAAAAAATAAATTTATGTTTTTTAAAAGTCATCCATAGTTTGGATCCAACAATTTCTTTAAAACTATCAATGATCTTGGTTTACTAGCAATGATGTATTTTAATGTACTTTTTGAATGTTGAGAAATCATGGCATTTTACTGCTATCTATTCACTGGCTTTCCAGTAAGTGCATTTTCACCCTCCCCTCAAAACATACACCAGATATATGTCTTTGTGATGAACATTTTTGTGCTAAACATATTACATGGGGAAGATTATTTCAGTCCACTGCTTTTAGATCTTATAGCTGTAAATCACAGCTTTTAAATATTTATAACATTCCCTTGAACACTTAAGGGAGAGAGACAAAATAAATTTTTTCATTGGGTCCTACAGTAAAATTTTTTGTGTTGGTTAAAAAATGCTACAG
>NW_011373282.1:0-513 GCF_000754665.1 Bison bison bison
ATATAATGTTGCTTTGATGTTAATTTATCTGAATAAATGTGAGCCATTTCTGGTTCATAATATGTGCTCCATATATACTAGCTGAATAAATGAGTGAATAAATAAATAAATGAAAATTACAGTGTAGTATAAAAAAGTCTGCACTATACATTCATTTCTTCTGATCCTGTGCATACCCTTAAGTCCCTGAGAATCCTGAAAGACAGGGAGTGTCACACCAACATTTGGTTGGGAATGCTGCTTGGTTAGTCATTAATTGTTGAGAAAGAAATAGGCAAGATTTACTCACCTACCTAGGTTTATAAGTGATGTCTCTGTGTCATCCTACAAAGGTACTGACCTGGATTTTCTGGGGGCAGATTCATAACCTGGTCCAGGTGATTTGGTGTGTTTGCTATTCTAGGAAAGGAAAATAATCAGGAGGTATAGCTACAGGAGTGTCCAACTCTAGAGTAGATAGTTAATCTTAGGGGATCCAGTTACTGTGGGCAGCCCAGAATAATGGAAAGGTCA
>NW_011373283.1:0-922 GCF_000754665.1 Bison bison bison
GGAGGTTCTTTGGTCGGGGGCGGCGGGAAACCCTCGTTTCCCTCGCCTTCTGCCGGGGACCTTAGGGAACTTCCCAGGGTGCCACTGAGAGGCGAGGGATCCTGTGGAGGTGGCGGGGCCCCTCGGGACTCCGCTGGGTCTGGCGCAACGGAAGAGGGCCTCACCTCGAGGGGAGGCAGGCACCTCAGGCTTCCCCTGCGTTTCGGACTCCGACCGCAGGGTCCCTGCAGAGTTGGGACAGGAGAGTCAGGCCTCGTCTTGTCTGAGGAAGGGAACCCCGCTGGCCTCTCGAGTTGCTCAGGGGGTCTCAGGCCCCTCGTCGAGCTGTGTGTGGAACCCGCGGGTCTTTGCGGACGATGCACGGGGGTGGCAGTGCCCCTTCGTGTTGTGCCTTCAGCCACAGGGTTGCCTTCGAAGAGGGGTCCGGGCCTCGGGTCCTTCTCAAGAGCGGACCGGGGAATCGGGGGCGTTCGGCCTGTGGCCCCACCACGTGGCTCGTCTCGAATTTCCTCGTGAGACCGGCCTCATCCTGAGGTGCGCCGGGAAGGCCGGGAACCCTTCCAGACCACGCAGGGGAATCGCCTCTCCTGTCGCGATCAGGAGGGGAGAAGGGGCTCAGAGGAAGCGGTGCCGGGACTCTCGGTGTTCCCCTCGGGGGAACCCGGCGTGTCGGGGGACTTTTGGGGGTCGCAGGAAGGCTGTCAGGGACCGTCTCGCCCTTCAGGGCGGAACAGGGGACTTCCCTTGAGACGCCGTCGCGGGCAAGGGCCTCATCTTGCCAAGCGGTGGGAACCACGTGGTTTTTCTCGAGTTGCGGCGGCATTCTCGAGTTACGACGGGGATCTCAGCCTTCCCCCTGGGTTGGCCCTGGGAAGCCCAATCTTCCCCTCGGGTTGCGAGGGAAAGCTGGGGGTGGCGCTCG
>NW_011373284.1:0-501 GCF_000754665.1 Bison bison bison
GCAACACATCATGGATAAATCTAACCAATTAACCTTAAGGAGACAATGCTTTGCTTCCTGCACATTCCTTCTTGTTTTCTTCCTAGTAAAATCCTAATTTTTTTTGTATGTTTACACATATACGAGTGATTCCAAATGGAAGGCAAGACGGTCTTTTTTTTTTTCCTTAATGATTAGCATTATTTTATATTTTAAATCACAGACCCAGGTTGTGAAATGTCACCTCTCAACTGTGCTTTTCCTTGGCATTAGGGAAAGGTCCTTTGAAGTTTGTTTATTCTGAAAAAGACGCCCAGCGTTTGGACAGAACCTCATTTACCACAAAGGAGCTCTTTTCTCCTTTGCTGGAAAGCCTGTTTCCTGCATGGTTTCTCTTTAGCTGAAGTTGAAAGCAGTTCTGTGAACATCTGACGAATTAAAAAAAAAAACACAAAAAACCCTTTGCATCATCCTTCAGGCTAGAGTCCTTGCAGAGTCTGTGGTCTTGCTGGCAGGCGGGCT
>NW_011373285.1:0-551 GCF_000754665.1 Bison bison bison
TCTTTAACTGCTTCTAGGAAGATAAAGTGAAATGTGGTTAGTGAAAACTAGAGAAATCCCCCCAAACTACTATACTAAAATGGTTCCATTGGAGACAAATTACTATAAGTTTATAAATAATTAAGAGAAACAAGTTTGAGACTTCCCTGGTGGTCCGGTGATTAAGACTTTCCCTTCTAATGCAGGGGGCGCTGTTTCGATCCCTGATCAGGGAAATAAGATCCCACATGTGGCGAAGCCAAAAAAAAATAATAAATTTTTAAAAGAGAAGCAAGTTTTTTAGTAAAATAGTAAATTTGGTGAACCGTTGATTTGACAAATTGTTTTTTGGCAAACTAACCTGTTGTATTATTATTATTTGATTTAGTTTATTTTGGTTGCACTGGGTCTTTGTTGGCTGCACGTGAACTTTCTCTAGTCGTGGTGAGCAGTGGCTACTCTCTAGCTGTGGTTCATGAGCTTCTCATTGTGTAGCTTCTCTTGTTGCCGAGCACGGGCTGTGGGCAAGCACGTGTCAGTTGCAACACGCGGGCTCTATAGTTGTGGCACAT
>NW_011373286.1:0-566 GCF_000754665.1 Bison bison bison
GGAGAGAGACAGATCCAGCCAGTAATCAGTTCCCAAAATGTTCTCCATAGCCCGGAATACACAAAGAGATTCACAGAGTGGGTAGGGAAGAAAAGGGTGAGGGAGGAGATAGAGGCGACCTGGTGGAGAAAAAGGAGAGTCAAAAGGCGGAGAGCACAATCAAGGCAGTGATCAAACTCCCAAGTAAAAATGGGTAGTGAAGATTGGGGTCTTAAACGTACAAAATTGATAACAAATACCAAAAAGCAAACATTAAAAGTGTACAGTAAAGGTTAGAGTCTCCCAAATACAGTATTAGAAAAACAAAACAAAGTCACAAAAAATAACAAAACATATATATGAAGTTTGCAGGTAATAGTAGGTTATAAAAATTAAAATTAAAGAAGTAATAGAGGACTTAAAAATTTAAAAAAATAGTTTTTTAATGATAATACTAAAAATATATCTAGGAATTTCTCTTCGGTTGTTGTGGGCAGTGTGGGGTTAGTTCAGTTTCAGATAGTTCCGTGATCCAGCTTATAGTTCTCAAGATCTATAGGCTCCTTCCAATGTAGTCAGTGCTAACT
>NW_011373286.1:666-1638 GCF_000754665.1 Bison bison bison
AGGAGAGAGACAGATCCAGCCAGTAATCAGTTCCCAAAATGTTCTCCATAGCCCGGAATACACAAAGAGATTCACAGAGTGGGTAGGGAAGAAAAGGGTGAGGGAGGAGATAGAGGCGACCTGGTGGAGAAAAAGGAGAGTCAAAAGGCGGAGAGCACAATCAAGGCAGTGATCAAACTCCCAAGTAAAAATGGGTAGTGAAGATTGGGTTCTTAAACGTACAAAATTGATAACAAATACCAAAAAGCAAACATTAAAAGTGTACAGTAAAGGTTAGAGTCTCCCAAATACAGTATTAGAAAAACAAAACAAAGTCACAAAAAATAACAAAACATATATATGAAGTTTGCAGGTAATAGTAGGTTATAAAAATTAAAATTAAAGAAGTAATAGAGGACTTAAAAATTTAAAAAAATAGTTTTTTAATGATAATACTAAAAATATATCTAGGAATTTCTCTTCGGTTGTTGTGGGCAGTGTGGGGTTAGTTCAGTTTCAGATAGTTCCGTGATCCAGCTTATAGTTCTCAAGATCTATAGGCTCCTTCCAATGTAGTCAGTGCTAACTACAAGGTTTTAATCTGTTGCACCTGTCTTATCCAGAGCGGTTCCCTCTGTTTATTTTAACTTCTTCTGTTTGCTGGTGTCTAATTTCCGCCCTGACTCATGGGGGTGAAGGTGGTCACTTATTTAGGCTCCCTTATTCATTGGTGCTGTGGGGACGGAGGAGCACTGCAAACAAATATCCCTGGCATGTGCTCACAGTGTCCTGGCCGCACTGGGTTTGCCCCCGCTCACGGTGTGTATCCTTTCCCATACTGCTCAGGCTCCAGGTTGCTCTGCCTGCAACTGTCTGAGGCAGGCCCTGGGTTGCGTGCACTTCCCAGGTCTAAGCCGTTCAGGTTCAGGTTCAGGTTCTCAGGTACTCCACAAAGGCACAGGCTCAGTTGGACCTGCGTTTTGTGCCCTTCCC
>NW_011373286.1:5882-6302 GCF_000754665.1 Bison bison bison
CTCCTCAAGTCTCCTTCAGCTGAGTCTTCTCCCCCTTATGATGCAAAATGTCTCACACGGATTTGATAGGGAACTCAAGTGTTTAAGCAGAAAGTACGCATCCTCTGGCAAAGATGAATCATTTGCTCCTGACAGAAGGTGTCAAAAGAGAGTCACAGAGTTCGGACTGCTATATCAAATTAGTGTACTGAACTGTAAGCATTAACTCTTGTTCACTGTCCACTATCTCTCCAAGCACTACACTAGATGCAGGGAATTTTATGGTATATATGAAGGAATTTATCATACTAGCTACGTGCTAGCTACTACCCCAGACCTTGCATCTTTCACAGAAAATTTAGGAGGTAGCCATGACTATCATCACCCCCACTTCATAAATGATAAACAAAAGAGCCTCACCCAAGTATGTGCTATGCCCAA
>NW_011373287.1:0-569 GCF_000754665.1 Bison bison bison
TATAGACAGAGACAGAGATGGGACCTGGGACATATGTCTTTTATTAGAGTTATGGTGGTGGGTGTTTTGTGTTCCTAGACTAAGACTGATTGGTCAATTCAGACCTAAAAATTTTAACTGGTATTTTGGTAAGCATGGTTAAGGTCTTAACTGAGTGATGCACAAGGAAAAGACCCTAGAAGGCAAGGGAGACTGTCGATAACAAAGGCTATTGGAAAAGATGTATCAGGAATGTACATTTATTCATGTCTCTGCAGAATGTTGTCTACAGTAAGCAGTCATATGAAGGGTGTAATGTCATCTAAGGTGTTCCACGGGCTGCTCAGACCAAAAAAAAAAAATAGGATGCTTAAGCAGCAATACCATGAGATTGCTTAAACTCTTGATGATATGCTTAAAACTCACATCTATTTCCCAGAAACCTGAAATTCTCATATTTATAGGACAGTCTAATGCTGTCTTAACCCTGTCTCTTGGGATGTTTAATAAATATGTTTTAATTGAAAACTTGGTTTTGCTTTAGACATGCAATTAGGGTATAGACAAACTGCTGCTAAGTCACTTCAGTC
>NW_011373288.1:0-505 GCF_000754665.1 Bison bison bison
GGGTCGTCTGTCCAAGGCCAGTGGGCCCGTGCTGTCCTCAGACCCAGTGAGTTGCTCAGGGTGCGTTGGAGCCCAAAGTGCCTGCAAACCAGAGACGTTCCCACTCGGAGCAAGAGAGGCCCTGCCCCTCCAGGGCCATGGCCACCCTCCAGCCAGTGGACAGTGAGCACAGAGGTTCATCTCAGCGGCCCTGTTGGTCCCCAGGGCTGGGTGAGACCTGGGGTGGGGGCCCTGGACATGGAGTAGGGGTGTGTGAGGCCTCAGAACTGAGAGGACTCCTCTCCTCCACGTCCCCTCCTCCACCGGACGCATCCTCTTCCCGCACACCTGCAGACAGAGCGGCTCTGAGACCACTGTTAACTGGCTCAACCCATCCCACTGCGAGTTACAGCATTGTCTCCTAGGAAAAATGCTTTCCCCTGTTTTTCAATTTCAGAATCAGTCTTTGTTTAATTCAAGGAATACTTTTAAATTATAATGACAGAAGTAGCACACAATAACCGTA
>NW_011373289.1:0-1275 GCF_000754665.1 Bison bison bison
ACACGTGTCTCTTTCAATTCTGGTTTTCTCAGTGTGTATGCCCAGCAGTGGGATTGCTGGATTATAAGGCAGTTCTATTTCCAGTTTTTTAAGGAATCTCCACACTGTTCTCCATAGTGGCTGTACTACTTTGCATTCCCACCAACAGTGTAAGAGGGTTCCCTTTTCTCCACATCCTCTCCAACATTGATTGCTTGTGGACTTTTGGATCGCACCCATTCTGACTGGTGTGAAATTGAACACCAGGAGGTCTACAATCTCCTACCTCTTTCTCTCGGTTTTCATACTTTTCAGTCTTAAGAAGGGACTGCTTAGAACACGAAAGGAATAAAGTGTTGGACTTAGAACTCAATCATAAATGTGACAGAAAATCTCAGTTGCAGGTTTGATTTCTTTTTCAGGTTTTCCAGCTCTTGGAGTGTTTCAATCAGCAACAACTTTGGCTATTTCCTGTTGAGATGGAGCCTGGAGTTGGAAATAATTCTGAAATCTAAGCTTGGCATCAATATTTTCTCTTATGAAAATATACTTCTATATTTTATATATGATATATATGTATAGATAAGTCTATATCTGTCTATTTTTGTCAAAACTGGACAAAAATTTGAAAATTGGTAGATCTTTATTAAAAGCAGAGAGGTGAGTGATATAAAAGAGTCCGCATATTTTACATTCAGCCAAGAAAACATATTTTGAAGTATTTCCGCTTACATATATTCAACAACCGAGTCGACTTTTTAATCATTCTTCATTTGGGTTTTAATTTTTTTCCATTTCTATTAAATCTAACAGGAGTTAAAAGCCATTGAACCTTTTTTATACACACACTCATACACACAGGTGTATATATGTCAAAATATAATTTTATGCAACACTATTTAGGTGGCCAAACACATTGCTTGCTCCCAAGATCTTAAATAAACTGTTTGGGAAGCCTTACATTACTTAATAATTTTCTGGCTGAACAATTCAGATCCTGTTGCTGAAAAGCTCTCCTTTAATCTCACTCATCTTCCACAATTCTTTCTGTAATAAGAGTAGGGCTCATACTTATGGGGACACCTTGAACGCATAAAATCACAACTCTCATTTACTTAGATATATTGTTCAAAGAACGCTGTTGCTCTCCTCACATTTGGACACAATTTTTATTTTATTTATTTTCAATATAAATATATGTATTTTAATTGGAGTCTAATTGCTTTACAATATTGTACTGGTTTTGCCATACATAAATATAAATCTGCCACAGGTATACATGTGTGACACCTCCCT
>NW_011373290.1:0-526 GCF_000754665.1 Bison bison bison
TTTAAAACTCATTCAAGCTTTGGAATAAACTATAGTTATTTGAGCAAAAGAATAAAACTACTGAAAAAGAATAAAAGAGAGACCTCTGGTGCTTTCCTATCCCCCCGTATCTTTGTACACTGCAGTCTCACTTCTCTCACCTTTCCAGCCACAATCGTCTCCTGTCATCTACTTGTATTCTCGATGTCTCTTCCTACCTTAGGGGCTCTGCACCTGCTACTTCTCTGCTTGAAACCTGCTTTCTTCTCTTTTCAGGTTAACACATGTTCTTCACTCAGCTTTAGCTTCAAGGGCCTTCCTGAGAGAAGCCTTCCTTGATCTCTTTGACTGTGTTAAAACTCTCTTAAAGGTGCTCGTATAGCCCTTGTATAGCACTTGGCTATGGTTGCCATGTTTTATGACTTTTAATATGTCTCCAACACTAAACTCTAAATTCTTAGAAAACAGGTAACTAGTCCTCATTAAATACTCAGTGCCTGGCACACCGACTGACAAAACATGTGTAGTATGTATGTGTGTAGGTGTC
>NW_011373291.1:0-643 GCF_000754665.1 Bison bison bison
TGTGCGCGCGCACGCACAGATAGATGTGCCCAAACGGGGCATCTATCTTGTTCACTTATACCGTGGGTGGATCTATGCCTGGGAGTCGGACTGCTGGACCTAGGCTACTTCCACTTTTAGTTCCTTCGGGAACCTCCATATTCTTTTCCATACCGGCTCTACCCACGCCCATTCCTACTCACCGTGGAGGAGAGTTCCCTTTGCTCCACATCTTCTCCAGCATCGGTTATTGACAGACATCGCAGTGAGGCCCAGCCGGACTCATGTGAAGTGGTCCCTCCTTGGAGTTTGGAGTTGAGCCTCTCCAATCATTAGTGACGTGGAGCAAGATGACCTTTTGGAAATGCAGATGCAATGCTGTCACCTCCCTGGTCCAAGGGCTCTCGTATTTTCCCACCATATTGAAGATACGACCACTTCCCTTCAGGCTTGCTCCTCACGTTCTTCTCTGATGTCTTTTGCCTGGAATGCCCTCTGCACTCTTTGGCTTCCATCCCATAGGGCGTTTTTCGTTTCTTGAATGTCCTAAGTTTCCCTGGTCACATAGCCTTCCAAGATGCTATTTTCCCTGCCTGAAATTCTTCCTGCATCTCAACCCTGGTTTACCTAGGTTCAACTATGGACCTCAACGAATGGTGCCTCT
>NW_011373292.1:0-500 GCF_000754665.1 Bison bison bison
CAGCTAAAATCATCTAGTGCCATGACCCAAGCAGTCTGATAAAGCTGAGTTGCAATGGATATAGCTTTGACACCTTGGGACTGGCTGAGCTACAGGCCAACGCCTTGCCATCTGCACTACGCTCACCAACAGAGGAAGACATGCCTTCGTGTGGTTCCCCTCCTACAAGGGCGAATCAATAGGGAAAAAAAAAAACCTTTACTGAAAGAAAAAGGCTTCAAGATAAATGCTCAAAAACTTGATTTGGTTGTATAATTGACAAGGCATCACTGATTTAACGTATAAATGTTCTAAGTGTAAATACCATAATAATTCAAGTTTTCCAAGTATTCACAGTTTAATAAATATGCCTATGGGCTTCCCTGCTGGCTCAGATGGTAAAGATCCACCTGCAATACAGGAGACCGGGTTTGATCCCTGGGTTGGGAAGATTCTCTGGAGAAGAGAATGGTTACCCATTTAGTATTCTTGCCTGGAGAATTCCATAGACAGAGAAGCCT
>NW_011373293.1:0-1255 GCF_000754665.1 Bison bison bison
CCGTATAAATTCTCAGAAGAAATGTGTTTCAGAAATTACTTGATGAATGGTCTCTCACTACAAACGAGTATAATTGTATTGACTTTAATGAACTAGCCCTGAACTTCATTTCATCTTACTACAGAGGATATATTCAAAGCACATTGTTAAAAAGCAAGGGTAGTATCTAAATTTGCAGGAAAATACACACACACAAATACACATCAGTGACAAAGAGTAAGGACAAAATACACTGCGTGCAACACTTTCTCGAATTTTTCAGTGGCTCTTCCTTCCTTTCCCTTATGTCAGCTAAGGGATACATTTATGAAGGTCTTAGTTTATAGAATTTAGTTTTGAAGTTAGATTTTCACTCAAACAACATAATTATATGATTTATCAAATTCAGCACTATTTGGTTACAACACATATAACTTTAGAGAATGAAATGACATAAAATCTATTTTTATCTGTAAAGGATCATTTAGTTATTTTACCCTTAATGGTTGTTGTACTTGAGAAATATTTAAAATAGCTAAGTAAAAACAACTCTCAACAAACAGATCAAAACTTTCAATGTTAAGAAAACTGAGGATTACTTAGTATAGAAAGTCTGCAAATTCTAATCACATGAATTGAAAATTATGACTTCTGTCTTCTGAAAGCTTCACTCTGGAAATGCCCTTCTTATGGTAGTGGCAACACAAAATGATGAAAAGAATAGATGTTAGCAAATGGTGTAAAACACTTGGGCAATGTCTGTAAGAAAACAGCCCCTTTTATTAACCTCAAATGCATATTTCTGCTTTCCTTAAATTCTATAAAAAATCTCAAGAAAATATCTAAATAAGTGGAATATATAGAAAGACTCCCAAACAGACGAGTTCATACTCATCTTATGATGGTGAGACAATTTATTCAAAACATCTGTTTACTAGAGGTAAAACAGGAGAGGAATCTTTTCACTTCTTTCTTTCTTCCCAGTGTATTCACAGCAGATATTTTGGTCTTTACACCTAAGTTCCATTTTATTGAAAGAACCAAGAGTTAACATTTTCCTCAAAATAATTCAGCCTCATTAGTTTTTAAAAGAAATATGATACTTTAAAACAATGAAAATACACCGTTGTTTAATTAAGGCACAGTGTGCTTTAAACTATATTCATACTGTAGTTTTTTACTCTTCTAAAAGGTGATGACCAAAATTCAAACTGTAGAACGATCTTCAGACAACTGAGTTCAATTCAGATGTGACAAGAACATCTGATCTACAGAA
>NW_011373293.1:4725-5617 GCF_000754665.1 Bison bison bison
GAATCAGTTCTAAAGAGGCAGATGGAACTGGAGCCTATTATACAGAGTGAAATAAGCCAGAAAGAAAACCACCAATACAGTATACTAATGCATATATATAGAGTTTAGAAAGATGGTAACAACAACCCTGTATGCAAGACAGCAAAAGAGACACATATGTATAGAACAATCTTTTGGATCCCGTGGGAGAGGGAGAGGGGATGATTTGGAATAATGGCATTAAAACATGTATAATATCTTATAAGAAACGAATCGTCAGTCCAGGTGATGCAGGATACAGGAAGCTTGGGGCTGGTGCACTGGGATGACCCAGAGGGATGGTATTGGGAGGCAAGTGGGAGGGGATTCAGGATGGGAAACATGTGTATACCCATGGCAGATGCATGTTGATGTATGGCAAAACCAATACAATATTGTAAAGTAAAATAAATAAATAAATAATAATAATAACAATTATAATAAAATAAATAAAGAAAGAAAGAATAAAGCTCCAGGACACATACTTCCTGCTTTTGAAACACAACTGTTCAAACAATATGGCACTGGGATTCCACCAGTAATGCAGGTCCTGGAACAAAACAGAGCACTCAGAAATACAATTTTTCAAAACCACCCAACTAACACTTATGAAGGGAACCAAGATCACACTGTAGAAAACACATCCTCTCCGATAGACAGGGCTGGAAAAACAATACTTAACATAAAAGTAGACCCCCCTTTCTTACACTAGAATCTACTTAAAATTACCCTGAAATAGATCAGAGATTTAAACACAGAGCTGAAACTATATAACTACTGCAAGAAAACACATTGTACAACTACTAAATGCCACTCTTGCTCTTTGATTTTGGTATAGGCCACCAAACCCATAAGCAACACAAGCAAAACCTAG
>NW_011373293.1:9847-10307 GCF_000754665.1 Bison bison bison
CCTGATGCCAAAAAAACTGACTCATTTGAAAAGACTCTGATGTTGAGAAAGATTTAGGGCAGCAGGAGGTGGGGACGATAGAGGGTGAGATGGACAAATGGCATCACCGACTTAATGAACAAGTGTTTGGGTAAACTCCAGGAGTTGGTGATGGACGGGGAGGCCTGGCATTCTGCAGTCCACGGGATCACAGAGTCAGATACAACTCAGTGAGTGAACTGAACTGCTCTTTGGAAAAAAAGCTATGGCAACTCTATACAACATGTTAAAGGCAGAGCTACCACGTTGCTGACAAAGGTCTGTATAGTCAAATATCTAGTTCTTCCAGTAGTCACGTATGGATGTGACAGTTGGGAACATAAAGAAGGCTGGACACTGAAGAGTTGAAGCATTTCACTGGAAGTTCTGGAGAAGACTCTTGAGAGTCCATTGGATGGCAAGGAGATCAAAGAAGTCAATC
>NW_011373294.1:0-506 GCF_000754665.1 Bison bison bison
CTACACCTTTTTCTTACTTGTTGGAGTCACTTGTCCTTCACTTTGTAGAAATCATCTCAATGTATCCCAGAAATTCCTTGAGTTCCTAGAAATTTCACTGAGTTTGTGAACCCTGAAATTTGTGGCCTTACCCCCTGGTATGCTTGGGTTTGTTAAGGTATACAAGGATATTAGCAGCTTCCTGCTCACTAGTTTCAATCAGCCTGATGGCATCAATGCAAAAATATTTTCCCATAGAATCACTAAACAAGGTCCTTGAGCACAGAAGTATTAGAGAGGTTTGAGGTAAGGCAACCTAGTGAAGGTGCATTGTTACTCCCTCTATATGAAAGAACACTTGTTCTGGTTGTGTTTACTAACAAGGGAAGGGAAAAAAAAAAAGCACTCGTTAGATCAATAGCTACGTATCAGATATCAGGAGCTGTGTTGATTTGCTACAGTAAAAATTTACTTCTGGTCAACAGTTTCAATTTTTGAAAGTCACCATCTGACTAGGTTTATGATAA
>NW_011373295.1:0-557 GCF_000754665.1 Bison bison bison
ATGTCTGTTGTATATATGTGTGAATAATATATAGTGTAATAACGAGAGTGTATGTACCAGAAGTATCAAGAAAATTGTTTGGGTTGAATAAATGAAAGCACATTTATGTTAAGAAAAGCAATATTAGTCTTGTAGGCAATGAAGTGTACAGGAATACTTTGATATAGTATTATTAGACTCATTGATAATGCCATCAAGTGTTATTTATTTGCTGGGGATATAACATGACAAAGTAGTGGAATAAAGGGAGAGATTTTTCAGACAGTTCAGTTAGAAGAAAGGTGATGGCAAACCTATAGATATGTGATACTGATGGCATGAGGGTTCAGAAAAGCTTTTTTATGAAGAACTGACAAAATCTCAGTTGTACAAATACAACTGATGATGAGGTATGGAGTGCAATTATTATCAATTTCCAAGTTTCTGACTTGATGATTGACATAGTTATATGGTAATTCCAGTCACTTACATAACTGATTCAAGAGTACAAGCAATTTGCCTTGGAAAAAGTAAACATAAAGTTTGCTTTGTACATGCTGAATATGATGTGTCTTGAG
>NW_011373296.1:0-522 GCF_000754665.1 Bison bison bison
GTTCTGGGGCTTTAGGGGTTCTGTGGCTTTGGGGGGTTCTGGGGCTTTGGGGGTTCCGGGTTCATGGCATCCCTGAGGCTTGAGGCTATCTGGACATAACGGAGTCCTAGGTTCATGGCGTCCCGGGGCATGAAGGGGCGGGGGTGGGGCGCAGGTTTTCTGGTGTCCTAGGGGCTTAAGGGGATTCTGGGGCTCAAGGCAGTTGTAGAGTTTCATGGCGTTCTGGGGGGCGGGGCGGTGGAGGGGATCCTGAGGTTTTCAGGTCTCTGGCGTTTATGGCGTCCTTGGGACTTGAGGTGATACCAGAGGATGCCGTAGTCCTAATGGCGCCATTATGTGGTGAGAGCCAGCCTCGTTTCCGGCATGAGGGCGGCAGTTATTTCCAGGGCCTCTAGTGGCGGTAGAATAGTCTCAGTCTTCACCGTGCCAGAGGGTGGGCCACCTCAGTTGTTCCCACGCCCTCCAGAGGGCAGTGTGCTACACTGGCACACAAGCAGTTCGTGCAGTCACTAGTTTTTATTT
>NW_011373297.1:0-503 GCF_000754665.1 Bison bison bison
AATACAGATAGTAAGAGAGAGATATATAGTAATTTAATTTGTGGAAGCCAAGAGAAAGAAATTATAAAGGGAATATTAAAGAAAATATTCAGTAGATGTGGGCTTCACTTAATATGGCAATCTCTAGATCCATCCATGTTGCTGCAAATGGCCATTATTTCCTTCTTTTTTTTTTTTTTGTACTGAGTAATAGTGGGCTTTCCTGGTGGCTCAGTGATAAAGAATCTGCTAGCCAATATAGGAGACTCAGGTTTGATCTCTGGGAAGATCCCCTGGAGAAAAGAAAGGCTACCCATTCCAGTATTCTTGCCTGGAGAATCCCATGGATAGAGGAGCCTGGCAGGCTACTGTCCATGGGGTCAAAAAACATTAGACATGACTGAGTGACTAACCCATTCACTTTCACTTTCAGTATGTGGTGGAGTATGCCTGATGACTTTTAAGTAGTATGGTGATTTGGTCAACTTGTGTATGAATGTATATATGTTTAAAATGATAAGGCA
>NW_011373298.1:0-503 GCF_000754665.1 Bison bison bison
GGAAACTGCAAAAATAGAGTGGTCCTGTGTACTGATCACCATTTCCCCAGAGGTCCTACCTTTATGAGTGAAAGATGCTCAGTTGTGTCCAACTTTTTGCAACCTCATGGACTATAGCCTACCAGGCTCCTCTGTCCATGGGATTCTCCTGGCAAGAATACTGGAGTGGGTGCCATTTCCTCCTCCAGGGGATCTTCCTGACCCAGGGATTGAACCTGGGTCTCACGCATTGCAGGCAGATTCTCTACCATCTGAGCCACCAGGGAAGCCTGTCTTATGTTAAAGTACAATATTAAAGCCAGGCAGTCGACAGTAGCAGCGTTGTCATTTTATCCTGTGCAGATCTGCGTGACTGGCACCACAGTCAAGACACAGAACTTTTTCAGCACCACAAAAGAACCTCCCTTGGCTAGCCCTCATAGTTACACCTACCTCTCTGGTTCCCGCCATCCCCTAAATTCCCTGCCAAACCCAGTATCTATATATCTATCCATCTGTCCATC
>NW_011373299.1:0-595 GCF_000754665.1 Bison bison bison
ATCAGCTATATCCCAATATAAAGTAAAAAGTTTAAAATTTTTTTAAAAACAGCCTCTTCTGTTCTTCTTAGTCTGATTTAATGAAATTTCAGTGTGTTGCTTGAACTGTTGTGCAAGAAAACGCACACTTCAACCTATCTCTGAAAAGAGATGTAGTTATGTAACCTGCTAATCTGCATAAAGTAGATGTCAAAAGAAAAAACAAAAGTCTGCAGGAGCCAAGAAGACTGTATACATAGGAGAATGGGCTGAATGCCAGGCAACAGGGCAGGGTAGGGCCTGAAGCAGTTTGGAGAGTGCATGTACAATCTGAAGTAGGCATTTGCTATTCAGCTTTGCCATTGTTTAAAAAGATAGCCATTAATGGAGAAAATGGTGAAATTTCCTAAGCTTTAAATAAAGGCAACTGATTCAAAATCTAAAACATCCATCAGTTAAAAAAAATCAAATACACAAATAAATATGTCAATAGACTGCCAGTGTGTGAGGCTTCAGATGATGTCTACTAAAAGCTTAGCATAGTGCCTAGCACCTAGTAAGTCTTAATAAAGGCTAACTATTATTGTTATCTTGGAGATATGCTGAGAGGTTTGAG
>NW_011373300.1:0-521 GCF_000754665.1 Bison bison bison
TATATGATAAACCTCGGGGAAATATTATTTTTTCTTATGATGGTATCAGAGCTTTTTGTTATTTATTTTTTTAATTAAACATTACTTTTTTTGGCTGAATCCATGCAACTTGTGGGATCTCAGTTCCCTGTCCAGGGGTTGAACCTGGGCCATGGCAGTGAAAGTCTGGAATCCTGACTACTAGGCCGCTAGGGAGCTCTCCAGAGCGTTTTTTGTTTTTGTTTTTTTTGAAATCAGGCATTTATAAACAGGAAAGCATACATTAATTATGCAAAAATAGTTTTCAAATAGTAGAGTGAGTCTCCGTGTTGTCCTTAGCAGGGACAGTTGGAGAGGAGACGGCAGTGGTGTGGACGCTCCTCCTAGTGGGTACGAAGGTGGAACTGTGGTTCCCCAGAATTTTTTTATTTATTTTAAAATTTTATTTGCTTGTTTGTGGCCGTGCTGGATTTTCGCTGCTGCACACGGTCTTTCTCTAGTTACGGTGAGCCTGGGCTACTCCTGTAGCCGTGCGTGGGCTT
>NW_011373301.1:0-533 GCF_000754665.1 Bison bison bison
ATGTACAGAACAGTCTTTTGGACTCTGTGGGAGAAGGCGAGGGTGGGATGGTCTGAGAGAATAGGTTTTAAACATGTATATTATCGTAAGTGAATCAGATCGCCAGTCCAGGTTCGATGCATGAGACAGGGTGCTCGGGGCTGGTGCACTGGGATGACCCAGAGGAATGGGATGGGGAGGGAGGTGGGAGGGGGTTTAGGATGGGGAAGACGTGTACACCCGTGATGGATTCATGTCAAGTATGGCAAAAACCACTACAGCATTGTAAAGTAATTAGCCTCCAATGAAAATAAAGGCATTAAAAAAAATAAACTACATTCCTTTCCTAAAAAATGGCCTAATCAATGTTGGCTTTGTGATGTCCAAAAACACCATGCTTTCCTTCCTTTCTTCCCTCCTTCCTCCCCCCTCTTCCTTTCCTTTTCTTTCTTATTATACAACTGTTAAACGTTTGCTTTTCATTTATAGTTAATACAGAGTACTGGCACTCTTCCCCACGTTGTACAATACATCCTTGAGCTCATCTTACACCT
>NW_011373302.1:0-502 GCF_000754665.1 Bison bison bison
GACGCGCGAGGCGCCCGCGCGCATCTCGGCCATGTCCAAGGACACCAAGCTCCTGGTGGTGGTGCGGGACCCGGTGACCCGGGCCGTGTCGGACTACACGCAGACGCTCTCTAAGCGGCCCGACATCCCCAGCTTCGAGAGCCTGGCCTTCCGGAACCGCTCGGCGGGCCTGGTGGACCGCTCGTGGAGCGCCATCCAGATCGGCCTGTACGCGGAGCATCTGGAGCGCTGGCTGCGCCACTTCCCCGCCCGCCAGATGCTCTTCGTGAGCGGTGAGCGCCTGGTGCGCGACCCGGCCGGCGAGCTGGGCCGCGTGCAGGACTTCCTGGGCCTCAAGCGCATCATCTCGGACAAGCACTTCTACTTCAACCAGACCAAGGGCTTCCCCTGCCTCAAGAAGGCGGAGGGCAGCGGCCGCCCCCACTGCCTGGGCAAGACCAAGGGCAGACCCCACCCCGAGATCGACGCGCAGGTGCTGCGGCAGCTGCGGGATTTCTACCGG
>NW_011373303.1:0-580 GCF_000754665.1 Bison bison bison
AGCACGCCAGGCTTCCCTGTCCTTCACTGTCTCCCGGAGTTTGTTCAAACTCATGTCCATTGAGTCAGTGATGCCATTCAACCATCTCATCCTCTGTCACCTACTTCTCCTCCTGCCCTCAATATTTCCCAACATCAGGGTCTTTTACAGTGAGTCGAGTCTTTGCATCAGTCTTTGCCAAAATATTGGATTTTCAACTTGAGCATCAGTTCTTCTAGTGAAAATTCAGGATTGATTTCCTTTAGGATTAACTAATTTGATATCTTTAATGTCCAAGGAACTCTCAAGAGTCTTCTCAAGCACCACAGTTCAAAAGCATCAATTCTTCAGCGCTCAGACTTCTTTATGCCACTACTCTTAACATCTGTACATGACAACTAGAAAAACCATGTTTGACTATACGGATGTTTGTCAGCTAAGTGACGTCTGTTTTTTAATACACTGTCTAGGTTTGTCATAACTTTTCTTCCAAGGACAAGCATCTTTTAATTTTATGGCTACAGTCACCATCTGCAGTGATTTTGTAGCCCAAGAAATTAAAGTCTGTCACTGTTTCCATTTTTCCCCATCTAGTTGCCAC
>NW_011373304.1:0-519 GCF_000754665.1 Bison bison bison
GCTAACCCTACCCTAAGCCTGACGCTAACTGGAACTCAAATTTGGGGGTGCGGAGTTTTGGGGTGAGGGGATACACGAACACTAACCTAACGCTAACGCTAACCTACACTAAGCCTGATCGCAAACTGGAACTCGAATTTGGGGCGCGGAGTATTTGGGGTGAGAGGGTACACGAACACTAACCTAACTAACGCTAACCTACCTAAGCCTGACGCTAACTGGAACTCGAATTTGGGGTGCAGAGTTTTGGGTGAGGGGATGCATGAACTCTAACCTAACCTAATGCTAACCTGACCAAGCCTCGATGCTAACTCGAACTCAATTTGGGGTGCGGAGTTTTGGAATGAGGGGGTACACAAACCATAACCCTAAGCCTGACCCTAAGCCTGAGCTAACTCGAACTCGAATTAGGGGGGTGCGGAGTTTTGGGGTGAGGGGTGCACGAAACCCTAACCTTAACCTAACCCTGACTCTGACCCTAACTCCAACCCTAACCCACTAACCCCCTAACCCTAACCC
>NW_011373305.1:0-502 GCF_000754665.1 Bison bison bison
TAACATAGTTGGAATGTAAGAAAACAAGCAGTAGCCTTGGAATTAACCACATCAGACCTTTGAGCTAATTGGTTCTTTCTTTGCTGTGACCCACTGCACCTTTGCTCCGTGAGAATGTAACTTTATTTAGTATTTTCTGAGGCTGGGAGAAATAAAGAAAAAAACACTTCAAGGGAAAATAAGTTTTCTGGTTGAGCAGCCTTTATCAAAAAAGGGTCATAAAATGTCCACAGGCCTCCAAGGCCAGAAGATATCGTACACAACATTGTTTATGGGAAAGGTATGCAGAAAAAATCCTGGTTTTGATAAAGACAAAACAGATGTAATGTTTGGGCTGACTCTGTATGACTTTGCATCTTTCATTTCCCTCTATGTACAAGTCAAGGTATAAAAGTTCCTTTTGAAAATAAAGTTATGGGCCTCGCTCACCGAAGCTTGTCTCCCCGTGTCATTCTTTTTTTCCTTTCCCTCTTTTCTCTCTCTGTTCTTCTTTCAGGATGAC
>NW_011373306.1:0-512 GCF_000754665.1 Bison bison bison
ACTTTAGATTTATTAAAAGAGTCATAAACATAGAATTTTTTTAAGCCATAATATCAAACCACGTAACTAACTTCCTGGGGTTCTTTTCCATTGCTCAGATCAGAAACTGTAGAAATTAACAAAAAATCTTATATAAATGGTATAGGAAATACCATGTAGACTTAAATGTAAATAACATGTAGATTTAAATTTAAATACTTAAAAGATAAGCAGTGTATCTTGAGCTATTACCCACCCATAAGATACTTTAAGTGATTTTTTTGGGGGGAGCAGAATAACCACAAGATCTTAATCAGTTATGGCAATTAAAAGCAATTTATTATTTGTAAACCGTACAGGAAATGCTGCCCCCTAGAGAATATTTTTGGATTAGGAAATGGCAACCCACTCCAGTATTCTCGCCTGGAGAATCCCAGGGACAGAGGAGCCTGGTGGGCTGCCACCTATGCGGTCACACAGAATCGGACATGACTGAAGCGACTTAGCAGAGAATATTTTAAAGAGAACAAAGA
>NW_011373307.1:0-514 GCF_000754665.1 Bison bison bison
GAGACTGGGTTTTGGTTTTCTTATATACCTCTTTTATTTGAAATAAGTCAGACTTACAGGACAGTTGCAAAAACAGTGCAAAGAATTCTTGTAAGCTCTTCGCCCAGATTCTCCAAACATTCTATGACATTTGCTCCTTCTCTGTCTGTCTGTGTTTTCCTTAAATGTTTGAGGGTGGAGGACAGATTACAGGGGTAGGGGGCAGAGCTGGAAGAGATGAGCTGAGTTGCGAGCCTTTCTGGGGCGAGAAGGGGGCCTGGTTGGAGTTTTCTGTCCTTAGGTCAGTTGTTTATCCTTTCTGAGAGTTTTCTGTTTATGAAATGACAGTGTCAATCATGCAAATTCATTGTTGTTAATGTTTCTGAATGATGTGTTTGGAAGAGCAGTTCCCGTTAGGTTTACTGATGTTTCACAGAGTATAGGAGGGAGACTAGACTCAGTTTCTCTGGAGGAGGAAGATCTGTGGTTTATTGAGAGCTAACTGTGTGCTGTGAATGCTCTGTACTGGAAAGTT
>NW_011373308.1:0-2613 GCF_000754665.1 Bison bison bison
TAAGGAATCTCCATACCGTCTTCCATAGTGGCTGTATCAATTTACATTCCCATCAACAGTGCAAGAGGGTTCCCTTTTTTCCACACCCTCCCCAGCATTTATTGTTTGTAGCCTTTTTCATGATGGCCATTCTGACTGGTATCTCATTGTAGTTTTTGACCTGAACTGGTGGATATAGTAGGATACTTCTATAGTAACACTCCACTGGGCATTCAAGGGAGACGGTAGCACCTGGTTATTTCACCTTTCCTATCTCCATGTAGAAACTTCACCCTAGAAATGAACTTGGGCCAAGAAGATCAGTTCTTTAGCCCTGGCTTGCCTAGAGTAGTGTTTGGCAACATAGGGCTGTGATGGAATAAAAGACATTGGTGCCTTCCCCCAGAGGTGAAAATATAGCCCTAGACTAGGAGCTGCGAGGATAATGAGCCACGGTCTTCTTGGGCACACCCATACTTGGAGGAGAGCTTTTCACATAGAGCTGAGGGAGATTGGAACAGGTTATAGCTCAAATACCAAATTCTATTTTTACAGAGATTTAGTAGATTTTTTTTTGAACAAATGTTTACCCATTTGCTGTATGCCCTTATGACAGTTTTTAGGGACTTTAAATATGTGTGTGTGTAATTTGTCACCAATTAAATGTTATTTCAGTAGGGAGTGGGTCCAACCAAGATCCTCATACAACTCTTTTGGAAGTCCTGCACCCACCCTTAAATGTTGATATTCTTCAGGGAGATTTTCATTGTCCTCTTTGTATACTCTCTCCTATATGACCTTTACTACCGCTTCACTTATTGTCCATCTACTGATGATTCCAGGATCTACACCTCCAGCTCATTCTTCTTTGCTAAGCTGCATGTCTACGTATCTCTGGACTTTTGGATATGTCTAAGTTAATGTCTCTTGGCTACCAGAAACAGTTGTAAAACTACTCTCATTGCTCAGTTTTCCATAACTAATGCTTTCCCTCTATTAGATTCCACCAAGGGAGTGGTACCATCATCTCAGTTGTTTTAGACAGATATCTTTAAATATATCCATGATATCTACCTCTCTAATCCCCTATATCCAGTTAATCAACTCATGCCCCATTAAATCCTATAAATTTCTAAAATGTGTCCACATCTATCAATATGGTCAGTACCCTAGTTCAGATTGCCATCATTTCTCACCTGAACTACTATCACAATCTTCTCTCCCTTTACAAATAATTTTCTACTCTTTAGATAAGTTGATGTCATGTCTCCTCTCCTCAAATTCCTGAACAAGTCATATCAGACCCTCTATAATCTGGCTTTTTCTTACCCCATGACATTCACTTGGAGGTCCTTTCTTCTTCTCTACATGCTCAAACTATGTTCCAGACATAATGAACAAGTTCTTGTTCCTAAAATCATCTAGAACCCCACACTAGCTCTTCCCTTTCTGGAAGAATACCCTCCCACTACTTCTCCTGGCTAGGCCCTGTTCACCCTTCAGGTGCTAAGTTACATGGCACTTTCTCTGAGAATCTCTCATCCCTGCTAAACTAGGTTAGTTTACTACATGCTGGCAGAGCCCACTGAATCCCCACTATCACACACACAAAAAAACAACCCACTACATTTTGTTGAGATTTCTTGTTTTATCATTTGTCTTCCCAACACTGAGAGCTCCAATTGAAAGGATATATGTACTAGATAAATGCAAATACTTTCCTATTTTACCTATCAGGTTAAAGCTAGATGAAAGAACACAGCTTAAAGACTCGAAATATTATTGACTGAGATGATAGAAGGTCTTTATTCATATCTAATATATTAAGGTTTAATTTAGAAATTAATTAAGCAATTTAATTAAGAAAAAGATAATTGTTAATAGACTTGGACAGCAGGGTGCTCTAGGGCAGCAAAATATTCCTGGGAAGGGTTTTTCCTTGCTTTAAACAGGATGCATCTATTTAGATAGACTGGGCTAATCCCTAAAATGTCCACTAGGGAGCATGATGCTATCACTGGTAACCCCTACTAAGAATGATTTTGCAGTCAATTTATGTGTTTGTAATACCAAGAAATGAGGTCTAATTTTGAGTGGTTAGACAAAGGGCAAAAAGAGAATTGATATGAACTCTGTTTCAAGTCCTCTATACCTTCAGCACTGGCCCCAGAGAGGTTTAAGGTTCGAGAGGTCCTGGACTGCTTTTTCACACTGCTATGTAGGATTACACAGGGGTGAGGTGTTAAGTCTTCTTAGACCATGGATGGGCTTCTCGATTCCTTATGTTCACTATCCTGGGAAAAGGTGGAACACCGAATTCACTGCAAGATACTGTCATGTTCTTCTTCATCTTAACATAAATCATGAACTTTGGAGTAAAAGGAGACAATTTCTATATCCAACCCATCACATTTTAGTCCTTTGATCCATTCCATTAAGGTTCATATCTTTGATTCTAGGAATATAAATTTGAGACACTCTTAAGTACTTTTTAGAGATTGAGTCATGGGAGCAGCTTTACCTTATCCATGGTGCTGCTGCTGCTGCTGCTAAGTCACTTCAGTCGTGTCCGACCCTGTGCGACCCCATAGACGGCAGCCCACCAGGCTTCCCCATCCCTGGGATTCTCCAGGC
>NW_011373308.1:2713-3341 GCF_000754665.1 Bison bison bison
GGGTGGAGGGACTTTCCTAGGCCAATTTGGAGTCAGCCTGCATTAGGGAACTTTTCTAGCAATGAAACCTAGCAAAGATCTGAACTGTACAGTAGTTGTAAATTGTGTTCATTGCCTCACATTATCTGGTACTCTTCAATAAATGGCCTTGTCTTTGGGGCACTGTATAAAATTGATAAGGGCACATTCTGGGGTAAAAAGATAGAAGGGGAATGAATAACAGGGTTCCATTTCCTGAGTCCAGAGTGGTGATGTCCTTGCTTACCAGTTGAAAAATCACTATGCTCAGAAGAGCACATGAGAGTCACACATGGCAGCTTAAAAAGGATCCAGAAAAAACAGAGAAGTTTCTGAAAAACAAGGTAGTAGCAGGCCAGCCTACTTTTAGCTAATATATTGCAATTGTGTGATTTAACAAAGGTGAACCCCTCTGAATTGATTGTTCTCCCTCCCCTGCCAGCCTCAGTGCTTGGTGACTAGAAAGTCTGTATGGGAATTAAGAGATGAAAAGCCAAACCAACTAAAACAAGCCTGCAGGGGGCGGTCCTAAGATGGTGGAGGAATAGGACAGGGAGACCACTTTCTCCCCACCAAATTCATCAAAAGAACATTTGAACGCCAAGCAAAT
>NW_011373308.1:4996-5700 GCF_000754665.1 Bison bison bison
TTTTTTTTGATATTGTATATTTGAGAATCTAACCTCTACTCTAGATTTTTAATCTTTGCTTTTTGATGTTTGTTATCAACTTTGTACCTTTAAGAACCCAATCTTCAGTACCCATTTTTACTTGGGAGTGAGATCACTGGCCTGATTGCTCTCTGCCCCTTTTGATTCTCCTTTCTCTCCACCAGGTCACCTCTATCTCCCCCCTCCCCCTTTGCTTCTCTACCCAACTCTGTGAATCTCTTTGTGTGTTCTACGCTGTGGAGAACATTTAGGGAACGGATTACTGGCTAGATCTGTCTCTCTCCTTGTGATTCCCCATTTTGTCCTCCTGGCCACCTCTGTCTCCTTCCTCCCTCTTCTCTTCTCTGTGTAACTCTGTGAACATCTCTGAGGGATCCTGACTGTGGAGAGCACACAGGGAAATGATTAATGGCTAGCTTGCTCTCTCCCCTTTTAATTCCCCCTCTTCTCGTCCTGGTCACCTCTATCTCCCTCCTCCCTCTTCTCTTCCCCATGTAACTCTGTGTACCTCTACGGGTGTCCCTCACTGTGGAGAAACTTTTCATCATTAACCTAGATGTTTTATCACTGGCGCTGTATAGATGAAGAAGTCTTGAGGCTACTGTAAGAATAAGACTGAAAACCAGAGGCAGGAGGCTTAAGTCCAAATCCTGAGAACACCTGAGAAATCCTGAATCCAGGGA
>NW_011373308.1:5800-6339 GCF_000754665.1 Bison bison bison
GAACTTGAGACAGCAACCCAGACTGTGGGATAGCTATCCCATGAAAAGCCCTAACCTAAGACACCACCAGGCCCGCTCACAGAACAAAGGACTGAGTAGAACTAGCCAGCTGCCGCAGGCACATCCCCTCCTAGAGACAGGCAGGCGAGGGCAGCCAGAGCTGGAAGGGGGCAATCACGACCCCAGAGAGGCATCCTATACCAAACTGCAAGCAGACTTCATTGCTAACCAAGACTTCTTGGGATTCTGGATGGTTGACATCCACCAGGAGGGTCGAGGTCAGAGATCAGCTCCCCAGAAGAGACACACGGCACACCTGAGAAGGCGCGCCCATTGTACACCCAGAAAACTGAGCGGCTGGGTCAGGGGAGGCAATAAGTCACAGCCTTCAACTGGGGGCAACTGTGCTCGCCAAGCACCTGGTCATCTGAGCTGCTTGGACCTGGGATGGGCACAAAACACAGGCCCAACCAAGTCTGCCTTTGTGGAGTACCCGAGAACCTGAACCTGAGTGGCTTAGACCTGGGAAGTGCATGCAA
>NW_011373308.1:6769-8583 GCF_000754665.1 Bison bison bison
GACAACAATCAAGAAGATGCAAGACAGGGTTTAACAAGGACCTAGAAGAAATAAAAAACAGTCAATATATAATGAATAATGCAATAAACGAGATAAAAAACACTCTGGAGGGAACAAACAGTAGAATAATGGAGCCAGAAGATAGGATAAGTGAGGTAGAAGATAGAATGGTAGAAATAAATGAAACAGAGAGGAAAAAAGAAAAAAGAATTAAAAGAACTAAGGACAACCTCAGAGACCTCTGGAACAATGTTAAACGCCTCAACATTCAAATCATAGGAGTCCCAGAAGAAGAAGACAAAAAGAAAGACCATGAGAAAATACTTGAGGAGATAACAGTCAAAAACTTCCCTAAAATGGGGAAGGAAGGAAATAATCACCCAAGTCCAAGAAACCCAGAGAGTCCCAAATGGGATAAACCCAAGTTGAAACACCCCAAGACACATAGTAATCAAATTAACAAAGATCGAACACAAAGAACAAATATTGAAAGCAGCAAGGGAAAAACAACAAATAACACATAAGGGGATTCCCATAAGGATAACAGCTGAGAGAATTCAGCACCACCAAACCAGCTCTCCAACAAATGCTAAAGGATCTTCTCTAGACAGGAAAAACACAAAGGGTGTATAAACTCGAACCTAAAACAATAAAGTAAATGGCAACAGGATCATACTCATCAATAATTACCTTAAATGTAAATGGGTTGAACGCCCCAACCAAAAGACAAAGACTGCCTGAATGGATACAAAAACAAGACCCCTACATATGTTGTCTACAAGGGACCCACCTCGAAACAAGGGACACATACAGACTGAAGGCAAAGGGCTGGAAAAAGATATTCCATGCAAATAAAGACCAAAAGAAAGCAGGAGTAGCAATACTCATATCCGATAAAATAGACTTTAAAACAAAGGCCGTGAAAAGAGACAAAGATGGACAATACATAATGATCAAAGGATCAATCCAAGAAGAAGATATAACAATTATAAATATATATGTACCCAACATAGGAGCACCGCAATATGTAAGACAAATGCTAACAAGTATGACAGGGGTATTAATAATAACACAATAATAGTGGGAGACTTTAATACCCCACTCACACCTATGGATAGATCAACTAAACAGAAAATTAACAAGGAAACACAAACTTTAAATGATACAATAGACCAGTTAGACCTAATTGATATCTATAGGACATTTCACCCCAAAACAATGAATTTCACCTTTTTCTCGAGTGCACACGGAACCTTCTCCAGGATAGATCACATCCTGGGCCATAAATCTAGCCTTGGTAAATTCAAAGAAATTGAAATATTCCAAGCATCTTTTCTGACCACAAAGCAGTAAGGTTAGATCTCAATTACAGGAGAAAAACTACTAAAACTTCCAACATATGGAGGCTGAACAATACGCTGCTGAATAACAAACAAATCACAGAAGAAATGAAAAAAAATATGCATAGAAATGAATGTAAATGAAAACACAACAACCCCAAACCTATGGGACACTGTAAAAGCAGTGCTAAGGGGAAGGTTCATAGCAATACAGGCTTACCTCAAGAAACAAGAAAAAAATCAAATAAATAACCTAACTCTACACCTAAAGCAACTAGGAAAGGAAGAAATGAAGAACCCCAGGGTTAGTGGAAGGAAATAAATCTTAAAAATTAAGGCAGAAATAAATGCAAAAGAAACCATAGCAAAAATCAACAAACCCAATATCTGATTCTTTGAGAAGATAAATAAAATTGACATACCATTAGTCAGACTTATCAAGACACAAAGGGTGCAAAATCAAATCAACAAAAT
>NW_011373308.1:8926-9308 GCF_000754665.1 Bison bison bison
CTATATATGACAAACCCTGAGCAAACATTATCCTCAATGGTGAAAAATTTAAAGCATTTCCCCTAAAGTCAGGAACAAGACAAGGGTGCTCACTCTCATCACTACTATTCAACATAGTATTGTAAATTTTGGCCACAGCAATCAGAGCAGAAAAAGAAATAAAAGGAATCTAGATTGAAAAAGAACAAGTAAAACTCTCACTGTTTGCAGATGACATGATCCTCTACATAGAAAACCCTAAAGACTCCACCAGAAAATTACTAGAGCTAGTAAAGGTGCAGTAAAGGTGCAGGATATAAAGGTGCAGGATATAAAATCAACACACAGAAATCCCTTGCATTCCTATACACTAACAATGAGAAAACAGAAAGAGAAATTAAGG
>NW_011373308.1:9408-9743 GCF_000754665.1 Bison bison bison
CCACACACAAAAAAAGAAAACTATAGGCCAATATCACTGACAAACATAGATGCAAAAATCCTTAACAAAATTCTAGCAATCAGAATCCAACAACATATTAAAAAGATCATACATCATGACCAAGTGGGCTCTATCCCAGGGATGCAAGGATTCTTCAGTATCCACAAATCAATCAATGGGATACACCACATTAACAAATTGAAAAATAAAAATCATATGATTATCTCAATAGGTGCAGAGAAAGCCTTTGACAAAATTCAACATCCATTTATGATAAAAGCCCTCCAGAAAGCAGGAATAGAAGGAACATACCTCAACATAATAAAAGCTATATA
>NW_011373308.1:10272-11165 GCF_000754665.1 Bison bison bison
CTTATCTTTGACAAAGTAGGCAAGAATATACAATGGAGAAAAAACAATCTCTTTAACAAGTGGTGCTGGGAAAACTGGTCAACCACTCATAAAAGAATGAAACTAGATCACTTTCTAACACCATACACAAAAATACACTAAAAATGGATTAAAGATCTAAATGTAAGACCAGAAACTATAAAACTCCTAGAGGAAAACAGGCAAAACACTCTCCAACATAAACCACGGCAGGATCCTCTATGACCCACCTCCCAGAATATTGGAAATAAAAGCAAAAATAAACAAATGGGACCTAATTAAAATTAAAAGCTTTTGCACAATGAAGGAAACTATAAGCAAGGTGAAAAGACAGCCTTCGGAATGGGAGAAAATAATAGCAAATGAAGCAACTGACAAAGAATTAATCTCAAAATTATACAAGCAGATCCTACAGCTCAATTCCAGAAAAATAAACGACCCAAAAAATAGGCCAAAGAACTAAACAGACATTTCTCCAAAGAAAACATACAGATGGCTAACAAACATATGAAAATTGCTCAACATCACTCATTGTCAGAGAAATGCGAATCAAATCCACAATGAGGTACCATCTCATGCCAGTCAGAATGGCTGCTATCCAAAAGTCTACAAGCAATAAATGCTGGAGAAGGTGTGGAGGAAAGGGAACCCTCTTACACTGTTTGTGGGAATGCAAACTAGTATAGCCACTATGGAGAACAGTGTGGAGATTCCTTAAAAAACTGGAAATAGAACTGCCATATGACCCAGCAATCCCATTGTTGGGCATACACACTGAGGAAACCAGAGTTGAAAGAGACACGTGTACCCCAATATTCATCACAGCACTGTTTATAATAATAATGCTTCCACGACATGGAGGCAACCTAGATGTC
>NW_011373308.1:11265-11594 GCF_000754665.1 Bison bison bison
TTCATGGATTGGAAGAATCAACTTAGTGAAAATGAGTATACTACCCAAAGCAATCAGTAGATTCAATGCAATCCCTATCAAGCTACCAATGGTATTTTTCACAGAGCTAGAACAAATAATTTCACAATTTGTATGGAAATACAAAAAAACCTCGAATAGCCAAAGCAATCTTGAGAAAGAAGAATGGAACTGGAGAAATCAACCTGCCTGACTTCAATCTCTACTACAAAGCCATAGTCATCAAGACAGTATGGTACTGGCACAAAGACAGTAATATAGATCAATGGAACAAAATAGAAAGCCCAGAGATAAATCCACGCACCTATGGA
>NW_011373308.1:12156-18704 GCF_000754665.1 Bison bison bison
TAAAAAACTAAATGAATTAGAAAAAAAAAAAAGATTACAACCTTTAGTATCTTATTCTTGTATAAAGATCTCCACACAGGGCTTGCTAGCCTAGGCTGCAGCTCTTTCGTGGCTAAACAGATAAATAAAACAAACCTGCATTGTTCCCTTCATCAACACTTGATAGAGAACTTGGTCTGGATTTGACACCCAAGTTTTGTGCTATGCCTGTGCACTTGTACAGAAAAGAAGTAGCAAAAATTCCATGACAGCCCTGTGTAGTGTGCTATATTTAGTCGTTCTGTTGTATCCGACTCTTTGTAACTTCATGGACTGCAGCCTGCCAGGTTCCTCTGTCCGAGGGGATTCTCCAGGCAAGAATACTAGACTGGGTTGCCATGCCCTCCTCCAGGGGACCTTCCCAACCCAGGGATCGAACCCAGGTCTCTTGCATTGCAGGAGCATTCTTTACCATCTGAGCCACCAGGGAAGCCCATGACAACCATGAGAAGTACCCTAAAACACTCTGAGGAACAGCAAGGTGCCTGTGTTGTGTTTGTTTAACAATAAAGTGGTCATGGATTTTAGGAACTATTCTGGGGGAAGGGGCTCATCTGTGCCATCTGTGTCTGGGTTATGTATGTTTATATTTGAAAAGAAAAATGGCTAGAATACACACACACACACATTTTTTTTTTCAAACATAGTTATTCTTGGTAGGGGGATCATGTGTGATTTTTGATTCATTTATTTTGGGGGGAATTTTCCAACTTTTATGAAATTAAGATGAATTAACTTTGTAATGAGGGAAAAAATTTCAGCTTTTAAAACTATAGAATGGGGAGTGGAACCTAAGCTATGTCCACCAGTAGTGTTCAAAGCTTTCTGGTCATATTTGACATACTGATGCAACTAAAAGTCTTTTTATGTGTAGAGCTGGGAGACCTCCGAGGGAAGCATTCACATTAAGGGAAGAGAAAGTCTGCCAACATGTTAGCTCAGGAACAAAACCTAGGTTTTTTTGAGGGGAGGAGACGTTCTGGCTGTATGGGCTGTCGACTGATGTTCCAACCAACCTTCTCAAGTCGTAGGGATAGAGGTAGGCCTACAAGTATACTCTGAAGAATTTTTTTCAATTTTTATTATGAAAAATCTCAAACATATACAAAAGTATAGAGAATAGTATAACGAACTCCCAAATATCCATCACCCAACTTCAATAATTTTCAATTTATTGCCAATTTCGTCTATATGCTCACTCACCCCATCTAAGCAAATATCAGTAGCATATTTTTTCATCTGTTAAATTTACAGTATATTTCCCTAAAAGATAAGGATTTAAAAAACATAACCACAGTACTATATCATACCTAAAAAAATCCAATACACCAGGGAAATGTGTCTTTATTTCAAATTCTATAAAAATTGGGGAAATAATCAATACATTTCACTGGTACCATGTGGAAGGGTGTAACACTCAAATGGAGTCCAAGCTTTTTTTCGATTTTACTGCTTTACAATGCAAAAGAAAGAAAACTACCTTATTAAGGCCACTCTAGGGCCTCTGTAGGAAGATGAGGAAGAGTGCTGACATCACAAACCCCATGGCAGAACTCCATAAAATTTCCTCTAAACATCTCTGTCATTGTCTTAAAGTTGCTCTCTTGGAGGTAGCTGACCCAAGTCATCTCTAAATCTTTTAATTTTCAGCACCCTCCTAGAAGTGTCCCCCCTTGACTTTTCCAGGTGACAACAATGTAGCTCTCTTTCAATCCTCTGCATTCTCACATACAGAATCCAGGTGGGATGAGGATCTAGCTGAGTGTATTGGAAAAGGGGATGAAAACTATGGCCAACTGAATCAGTGAGAGGTAATAAAGAAACCTAGGCAAACTAAGTGGCATGATTAACTTTGGAAACTGCCTGTAGCAGTTTTTGTTGCCTCTGACATCAAATAATACAGTATACTGAATCTGTAAAATTAGAAAAGCAATCTTTTCTTCAAAGAAATGTTAAGATTACATGAAAGAAGTGGTTAGAGCAGTGCAAAAACATTAACTTTATTATTTGTATATTGTAAAACTTTTATTAAAAGCACATCATCTTATTATGTTCATTGTATTTATTTTTATAATTAGTTTTACAGCAAGTGGTATTCTTGAATAAAATTTTAAGCAAATTAACAACAGTACAAAAACACTGAAGTTGTTACACAAAGGACTGATTCTATAAAATTTTGCCCTACGTGATGTAAAAACCGTGCTATCCACTGCATGGTATGACATAGCAATAGGAGTAGTAATTGTTGTCCTTGAATATCCTACAACTTCCTTGAAAAGTTTCCAAAATGTCTTATTCAGAAAAGCCACACACATGGTGCCTGGAGAGCATATAGCACCAGATTGGAAGGGGAATGTTTTGCCATTATAATTATATGTAGTGATTATAAAATATTAATTGAATCAAAGAACCTTCAGTGATGTCAACCATATTTCAAGTAGTGTCTCAGGGGCAGAATATGCAAAGAATAAGGAGATGTGGTTCTTGCTTTCAAGGATATCATAGTCTAATAAAGAAGGCAGACATATCAAAAAAAAGCACAACAAAAGGCTACAGGTGCTGAATAAGAGTCTGTTCATGTACAACAGTAAAATCACCAGGGCAAGAGAAGTCAGCAAAATAGACAGGGAAGGCATGTCTCAAGATGCACGAAGAAAACCAGATGAGCTGTCTCCTTGGAAGCATGGAAGTGCTCACCTATACTTGACAATTCCATTTATTAATGGTTCACATCATTGGTTCTTTCAAACAATCCTGGACATCTTTGCTGTTCATCTGGAGAAACAAACCAACATAAAATTAGAAGGCTTATATTAATTTAACAATTCTTCCAATTGATAAACTTACAAAGGCTTTATTATCTGCATCATTCACTTCACATTTGGAAAGCCTTCCCAGAATTATGTAATGCAGCTGCAATGTGAGTCTGGATAAGCAGCTGAGGAAGTTATAAGTCAATATATGTTACAAAACAAAAAAATCTGGAAAGAAGTGATACCAGAAGTTTTGCAAAAGGGGGAGTGGTCATCTAAGACATAAAAAAAAAAAAAAAAAACACATAAATTTCATGTTCTGGACTCTAGGCTTATGGGAATTATTGGTTCCTAGCCAGTGGCCACACAACCATGCAAATAGGTAAGTACAATAAATTGTAAAAACCATGACACACACAGGAGAGGGTATCTTGACCCAGGTGGTCAGGAAAGGCTTCTCATAGGAAAAGTTTATGAAGTAACCATTTTTATTATCTTCAATTTTATATTAAAAACCCTGAGCATCAAATAACTTGGCTGAAGTTACAGAATTAGCAAAAAGAAGCAGTTGAAAACTGCTCATAAAAATATCCAGTTTTACTTCAGTTACCATAGTGACCTTTCCGATTCTCATAATGCTATTTGCCCATAAAATATTTAATATCTGTTAAATATAGTATAACAGTTTATCAGAAGACAACTACCAGGAAAACACTGGTGAAACCCTGGTAGTGCCTGGTGGCTTCCCTATATGGGACACCTGGAAGTAAAAGATTTGTCCCCCAAATATATTTGTGTGTGTACATATTCAGACACAATTTATTTAAAATTTTTTATACATTATAGACACAGCACCAATTATTTTCAGTGTTTCTATGTATTTATAATTAATCTCTAATGTTGCCTCTCTATAAATTAAAAGAATAAAATATTTGAGCAGCTGAAAATATATGCTGGTTATAAAACATGCAGAAAAAAATTTGATTCATTGCTGCAAACCTCAATTATCTATGGAGAGTACTCTTTTTCCCTTTTTACCAAGGGGAAGGCTGAAAAACCAAACAAACAACATATAAGTGACTTTAACACTCTTAGAAGGAAAAAAAAATCAACTGTACATCAATCTTTGGAGCGCTGAGGCGGTAGAAATTTTTTACATGATCTCTGCTCATCTGTTTAGCTTGAAAGGCTTGGTCTTAAAGAGAAAAAGAGAAGTCTCCTTGGAGCTTTAAACTATTTCGACTAGGCTAAGTTCCAGAGAATATTTCACAAAAGCTACTTAAATGAACCTAACAGTCAATCCTAAAATATAGCATGACATATTCTAAATGTTTCTGGCAAAAGCAAACAAACCCACAATGTATTTATATGCTAAATTCTTAACAAAGGGTTAATATGAATACTGTATATTTTTGCCTTTGTCAGACACTTAATTTAAGAACCAAGTAAGATGATGCATTATTACCTCTAAGAATAACAAGTTAAGGCTCCAAAGTATTTGTGACAGCATTTCAGATGGAAGGGGTTTTTATCTGCAAAAATATCTGTAAAATAAGAACCCAGTATATCTGCTGTGTTAATGTTAAGGTAGAATTTAAGAACCCTCTTGAATAACTAGGTTATTGGGGGAAAATATCTTTGGGGCTATTTGAGATTATATGAATAGTAAAGGTCAAGTTGTTTGGAATTAAACATATGTGCTCAAATATATATTTGATATAGATCACTTTTGCAGAGGAAAATTGAAAAATACACAATAATTAATTAATCAAATGAAATAATTCAGATAATAAACTGTCATTTGTTTTTAAAACTCATTCATTTTTTAGTTTACTTCAATGGCATTAGTACAGAAAATGTTTTGTGAACTGAAACTTGCACTTTATCTGTACTTGAAAGTGTAATAAGATTTGTTTTCAAAATAGTAGTACCAAATTTCTTTAGAAAGTGAAACAGAACCCACTTTTTAGAAGCAATCATATAAGCATGTTACTAATTTATAGAATTAAAATGCAACCAAATAGAGAAAAATATTTGAGTATTTTGAGGAACAAAACACATACAGCACACAAGGGAGCAGCACAAAAGAGTATATGTTCTAAAATTCAATATAAAGTTTAAAAGTAGAACTACTCTATGGTCTTAAAAGATAGAAGGGCAGAGTACTGATTAGGAAGAGGAATGCAATGGACTTTTGAGTTACAGGTAATGTTATTAATAATTTCTGGATCTGAACTCTAGTTACATGTATTGCTCACTATGTACAGATTCATTAAGCTGTAAAGATTTGTCAACTGTTCTGCATGTATGTTGCACAACAGTAAAATATGAATTAATTTAACAAAGGATAACTTCCATTAAATCTTTAGCAGTAATTGTGTTTTAAAACAGGCTACTTTCAGGACTAACAAAATGTTTGAAATAACTATTACTTTCTATCTTATTATTTACTAGAAGGATGTTTTAAAAATGCTTAAGTATTATGTATGGAATAACTTTTTCAACCTGAAGCCCAATTTAGAAAGTAGATTTTCCATCTACCTAACTGCCGACATGGCTAGAGGAATAAAGGTAGTTCCAGAAGACAGACCTATACATTTTAGATAGGATCCCTAAACAAGTCCTGAAGCAAATGGAAGTAAGAGCTTTTACTTAGACACCCAAAAAAGATTGTCATGTGACACAAAACCTAATCCAAAATCTTCACAAGAGATTGTTCAGACATCTTAACAGTTTGAGAAGTCAGTAGTAGCTGAGTAGCTAAGAAAGCTAACTCCCTCAATTGGGATGAAATTACCATATAATATTCCAGTTCTTTGACTACTGATATTCAGACAAGTTTAACTTGACTATCACAAATTCAAATACGCAAACTTTCTTTCAAAGAATAGTTTATACTGAGAACCATAGTTGTTCTAGGGCACTGAGAAAAGAGCAATGGAAGTTGGAAGTTGAGCATGCTAAATCACACTTGGAATACAGTTTTCATAATATGTACATTATCAGGACAGTACATAACAACCTTCTCGAGAGAGTGTTTATAAAATGGTATTTTGCTAAGCTACATTTGGGCTAAAAAGGTAATGGTTATTTCAAGTAAGAAGTAAAAAATCAGTTATGAAAATATTCTGAAACTCGAATTAACAACATATGAATAAAGCAATTTCTGAAAAGGGCAAATTAGATCACATATCTGAACATGCAATTATTGCTCAGTGCAGAAAGAGCAAATGATGTAAAATTTCTTAAATACTTTTTTGAAATTCAAAACTGGACCGTCAAACCAATTCCCATCACAGAAGGGCTTGCTGACAGGACTAAAGCTGTGAATGAGAAAACAACTTAAAAAAAATTAATGAAAATGCCACACAACCAAGGTGATCAGATTTTAAAGGCCCTCAATACAATACAAACCACAAGACTGGTACCAAAAGTACACATGCACACAAGCGCGTGCATGCACATACACACACATCCCAAACTCTGGGTGACCAGTTAAGGCAACTTAAAAAACCCATGTGGCTTTGGCTTTCTGAAATGTTATCAAGTGTTACCAAGAAGCGATTCTGAAAGCATCTGAAAAACGTGCAAAGTGCCTGAAAACAGTGCCTGGCAACTGAGACAGTTTGCAAGCATGATTCAGAGGTCTGCCAAGGAAACAAAAGAAGCCTCCCTCCTCCCGGTGAGACCGCACAAGGCAACAAGAGAGGTGCTCCAGGCACTACTTATTGTCAGGTAGGCGGAAAGCAGAAGTTT
>NW_011373309.1:0-1448 GCF_000754665.1 Bison bison bison
GAAAATGCTTTAGGGAGTGGGAATGAGCAAAGAGAAACATTTTCAAGAAGGGATTGGCAAACTGACTTCCTGCAACTTAAAGAAAATATCTGCATAGGTCAAATCCCATCTTTGATTTGAGCTAAATGGATTTCCTTTGGTGGTGATAGAAGAAAGAAGAGGCTCATGATGAAGCAGAAATTACATGCCATAACCTCCCCAGAAAGCCCGCAGGCTCATGGCTATAACCATATGAGGGGCTCTATGGAGTCCCAGAATGAAAAAGAACTATGTGTCTCCATTCTATTTCAGTCCTTACAAATTTCTGATTTTTTTTTTGCAGCTATCTAAGAAAAATTTGATATTGTTGTTGTCTAAGCACATTTAAACTTCAGCTGAAATAACTGCCAAGTGATTCATGCCTATGTAGGTGAACATAACGATTGTATCTGAAGCCCCAGCGCGCCATTTTCATTTCACTTTAAATAAAAAACAAAATGTATCTATGTCAGTCAGTGCCCTTCTGCTGTACTCAGAGGTATCAAACAGGCTACAATTATGATTGTGAAGTGATTGTGTCACATTGGAGGAAGGTTTATTGCTTTTGAGTCTGCTAGGCAGTAACACATTCTGTTTCATATTACTCTTTATATCATTGTTTGGCTGTGACTAGAATAATCAAATGCCATCAAATGCTGTCAAATTCAATTTACAGTATTTTTCATTGAAGCAGGCTTTCTGCATTATATTTCCTGTTTTCCCTTTCTATAGCTGCCATGGAATAGTCACCGTAATCATGAGCTTTATTTACAAAACCAACAGAGTGAAGCCACATCCTGGTCTATAACAGATACTTTATTTCCCTTTACTCAGAATAGGAATTTGATGTGCTTTTCTCATACAATTAGCATTAAGTAGATGAAAGAAAACTATTCCAAGAGGATGAACATTTTAGAGGCTGCTCTAACGTGCTTAGTGTAAAATGTAAATTCACATTAGCCAGTTTTACATGTTTGTGTGTATTTGAATCAGAAATATTATTCTTCAAATTAATGTTTGCTGAGAGGAAAACATTTTGCTTGCTCATTCTGGGCAATGTCATTTACATATAGAGAAATGCAATAATACTTTCATCTATCACAATCTTCCTACGAACCCAGACATGAAGATTGGTCTAAATCAAAGGGTTTTACCATCTGAAGTTACAAGAGGAGCCTAAACTAAGTTTCACGATGTGTCTAGGGTGCTAGACGGCTAGGCTGCAGGAGAGACTAACAAAGGATGCTCAAGTGGGATGGGGATCTGAGAAAACATGTGGGCTTTGTACGCCTGATGTAAATATATGGCTTTTGGAAAGGGGTTTTCATCTGCAAAAGCTTTATGTCTGCCTGTGTGTGTCTTAGAAAGTGTCTTTTCTGTTTCACTGCTATGATCTGAATGAATGTGTTCCCCCAATTAATATATTGAAA
>NW_011373310.1:0-1413 GCF_000754665.1 Bison bison bison
TGCAAGGAAGGAATGGAGACGTAGATATAGAGGATGGATTTATGGGCACAGTGGGAGAGGACTGTGTGGGATGAATGGAGAAAGGAGCATCCAACATATATGCACTATCCTGTGTAAAATGGATCACTGGTGGGAAGTTGGTGTATAACACGGGGAGCCCAGTCTGGTGCTCTGTGATGACCTAGAGGGGTGGCAGGTGGGGAAGTGAGGGAGACTTAAGAGGGAAGTGATGTGTGTATGATTATGGTTGATTTGCATTGTTGTATGGCAGAAACCAACATAGTATTGTAAAAATTAAAAAGTGAGAAGTAATATAAAAATGTTTATAAAAAATAAATGCAAAAATACTTTTCTGGAAATACAAGGAAAAGTAAGATGGGATCTGGGTTCTCCTGCAATGTGAACCCTTGCCCTGGAGACAGGGAGGTACTTACGTCACTGACCACTGACCAAACTTACGTGCACTTTGGGTGTGTGTTTCAGTGCCCCCAAGGAACAGGGGTGAGTCTGAGGAAGTGCTTGGAGGACAGAGAAGTGTGAGGCGGAGCCCCGCCCTTTTCCTTGGAGTAAAAACAGGAGTTCAGTTGGTTTAACAATGGAGAGTTTAAATGCCCCGGGGTTGGCAGGGAGAGAGAAGGGGAAACAACCCCTCTTCTTGGGCAGGAACAAAACAGTTCTCAGTTCTCTTCTTAAAGAGGCTAATACTGTGAGCAGCTCAGAGTTTTCCCAGGGAGACCTGAGCTGACCCTATGCTTGCGTTACAGCTGGCTGTGTGGCATAAAATGGGGTTTATTAAATCAGTAACGTTGGCTGTGCTCCAAGAGGAAGTCTGGGAAGAAGGCAGAGAAAAGCTTCTGGTATTAGTTTTGTTTATTTTTTTGACTCTGGTATGATGGAGCCAAAGGAAGAGAGTAGGAGAAATTTGTAAAGATTTTGAGAATAGGAGCAAAATTCTAGATAACTTTATGTTCCCTGTTGTACCTGACAAACTGCGTATGAAAAGTCAACAAAAATATTTGCTGACTGGATGCCTGTTATTATTATAAGAGCAAAGTTAATGTTATCACGCCTCTTTTATGAATTGAATTGGCTTTCCTTAAAACTGTAGTTTTATCATATGAATTATTACTATAAAACACACATCCTGCTTTTACATGCTTTTGTAACTTAACCTTCAAATCTACCCCTCTCTGTGTTGCAAATGGATCATGTAGAGATGGCAATTTTGGTTAATTTTAAGAGTATAGAATGTTAAACTACACGTGGTCTATCCCAAGGAAATTCACAAGGAGTCATAAATCACCATGTAACATAGCACATTGTGGTCATTATGGGGATAAAACACTGTAAACCTTTTCTAATAATTTGCAAATCTCCCAAATTAATTATCCTATTGACACAACTAGGGCCACA
>NW_011373311.1:0-1267 GCF_000754665.1 Bison bison bison
CCACAGTCTCGTCTTTCCTGCTGCTGTGGCCACCCGAGATCTAGCGCTCGGCTGTAGCATGGAGTGAGTGGGGCTGGAATGCTCCCTCCTCTTGGGCTGGGGCATGCAGCAAGGTAGTCCTGGGAATTCTAGCAGCTGTGCTGCAGTCAGAATCTGGGCTGCTTCTGGGGGGCTGCTTGAATACAGGCCAACAGTGGCTGCTCTCTTTATATCACAATTTTCTTTTAAAAAGATCATCTTTTACAGAACAATAAAAACATGACCTTCTAATGTCAGTTGACAAGTTTTGGAAACACTTCTACTTCTCCAAAAAATATAAAAAATTAAGCTAAGTAGAGCTACAATAATAAAGCCATTTGTTAAATTCCTTTTTTTATTTCATGGTTGTCCTTAGTCCCTTGGTTAGTATTTCTTACGGAGAAAGTAATGCCAAGGTGAGAAAATTCCCCAAAAAGGCCAAATAGATGCTTGCTGCCTGATACTTGTGTTTTGCGCAATAGTTTACATGCCGTAAGCTTCATTTCTCAATAGCAAAACAAGCCCTTTCTCCATCTGCCATAATCATTTCCCCAGATTTGAAGTATATCTCAACTAATTTATTTTCTAAAACTGACCACTAACTTTGCCTCTTTGGCCAAATGGAAATGAGCAGTGGATTCTATCTCCCTCCAGTCTTAAAAAACAATAACTAAGTGATGTCTGTTTCAAGCCAACCTAAGCTGCTTGGGGACAAGAAAATTGTCTCTCTTGCATGTTCTTTAGAAACTACATATGTAGTGATTAATTTTTATGGATATTGACACCATAGACAATATGTTGGGGAATCGGAACGTAGATTCTAGCTTCTTTCTCTTTCTTCCACCCAGGGGTCAAAGCTTCAAATGTCTACAGTCGTGAAGGTTCCAAGTAAGACAATAGGGGATGGTAGGAGCTGTGGTGAACATGAGACCAGCATCCTCTCTAAAGGCATTCACATTTTAACAGTAACAGTAAGCACTCTAAGACCTTTACAAGTTTTGATCAAATTTGTTCCACGACCAGTCTGTTCTCCAATTCTATATATAATACAATGAAAAGCTTCTTCTGTCCTGCCTGTTTAGAATCAGAACATGCTCCCTCTGCCTCTGGATGAGATTTTAGAGACCATCCTTTTGGTGCCTTATTATTACGGATACAGCAGCTGATGGACAGAAATCTCTTACCTTTGTGCACAAAATTTTCTGGCTCTAAGTTCGAAGTGGAACTTGGAGCTCTGGTTTCCAGGCCC
>NW_011373312.1:0-1250 GCF_000754665.1 Bison bison bison
CCCTGGGTTGGGAAGATTCCTTGGAGAAGGGAATGGCTACCCACTCTAGTATTCTTGCCTGGAGAACTCCATGGACAGAGGAGCCTGGTGGGCTACAGACCATGGGGTTGCAAAGAGTCAGACACAACTGAATGACTAACACACATCCACAACTGATTTTATAGTAAAGCTCTGTGTTATTAATTTCTTTGTATGGGGTGGTGGCAGCTTGCTTTCATTACTTGTTGGGATCATTTGCTGACACCTTTCCGACTGAACAACAACTCCAATTGTGGTGCTAGGAATCATGATAAGAAGTCAATGTCCTCCCCATTTCATGAAGTATTCAATATAATCTGTTTTATACTGTCTGTTGGATTCAACTTTATGGTCATTGACCCCTAGAGTCCTGGTGCTGAGATAAGTGTACTGTCCTAAGAGAAGCCCAGAAACTCCAGTTTACTTTTATTTCTGCTGATCAAACCTGCTTATCTCAACCCAGGATGTACATGCCTCCCAGTGCTTGACTTTCACTCTACATGGCCATAGATATGACTTATATATATCTACAGTCTATTGAAAGTTCGTATGTCTGTATTTACTTAAAATATGCTAGAATGTTGCTGCTAGTTTCTTATCTATAGAATAAGCTCAGAATCCCTAGTAGGTGCTCAACACATATTTATGAATAAATTATTGATGGACTTTTAAGTTGGTGCCACTGTTGCATGCTTTAGTGATATCCTGGTAGATGATGGCTACCTGTGAACAACAGTTTCGTGTGGAGCCCAAGGCTGAGGAACTGACATACAAAAAACTGAATCCATGGCCTTGCCATTGTGACTATAGAATCTCAGTTAACAAGATAAGATCTTGGAAAAACATTGCATTTTCTTTTGCTGGTACCAGTGTCAGATGCACCCTAAGTGGTCTCATCCCTGAGCCCCCCTTGAGACTTGTTCAACATGACCTTCTTAGGTTGCAAACTCTAGTCTGAGTAAACCTCGTGCAACTGAAGTCATATGTTCACAGAAATTGGTATAATCACAGGAGGTCAAAGTGTTCTATTTTGCAGCTGAATTTCAAAGTGAGCTGGATAATTTTATGACCAGCAGTAAAACTAGTAGTTATGAGAGCTAAAATAAAAAAGCTAATCAGATCTCATGCTTCAGGATATAAACTTGTCACCATAAGCATTAACAAGATTTTCTTCCCCCTTAGATGGCCATGCAGGATGTTATAGAGGATTTTCACTTTTTAGTCATCTGAGC
>NW_011373313.1:0-1236 GCF_000754665.1 Bison bison bison
GGACACGTGACGCCTCCCTCGTGGTTCCCCTCACCCAGCCAGCGGCAGGTACCGCAGACCACCTCTCAAGCTCCCCTCTTCCACCGCCTCCTCACCATCTATGCCCGTTCCCGCCGCCTCACTGAACGATCAGCACTCAGTAAACCTTCCAACTCTGTCCTGGCCTGCCAGCCAAATTCACATAACTGCCAGAGCTCTCTAAATAAAAAAACCTACTTCTGTCTTTTCCCCTCTTAAAATCCTTCAGTGGCTCCTCAAATTTCAGAATAAAACTCAACTGATTCTGCCTCCTTTTCCAGCTTCCTCTCGTGCCACTTCACTACACAGACCCTTCATCCCAGCCAAGCACAATTACTTCAAGTTCCCCCCAGTACATCATTGCTTCTTGCTTTCATCCTGCACAGATGCTGTCCCTGTATCTGCTGGCCTCTCTCTACCCAGTCAATTTCTACCACAAACTTAACCCATTCAGCCCCTCTGTCTGCAGCCTCCTCTGAGATCTCAGTTGGCATCAGGATCCAGTGCACCTGTCAACTATCACTTTTTTCTTACTCTCTCTTGCTGATTTTCCAGCCTGGCTCCCCAGTAAGACTCTCGGATCCCTGCAGACAGGCCCCTTATCTCACTGTTGGTGGGGCTCCAGGCCCTTGCAGGGTACCTGGCACACAGTACACAACAAACCGATGCCCACACGGGGAGTGGGTGAGCTGCTGCTGTACCTCCATCAAAGCACAGGGTGGTGACGTGTGTCTGGTGGAGGGAGCAGGCTCGGGGAGAGAGGGGAGGTCTACCCTGTGCTCAGGGAGAAAAATGGGTGTGAGGTCCCTCAGGCACAGGGCGTCTAAGTCGGGGTTGTGCGTGTGTAGTTAATTCTTTGAGGATGTATACTGGGGCGTATCAGAACATTCGTGTGCGTGGACACGGGTGTGCTCACACCTCACAAGAACACCGCGGTGCATGTGGAGGGTGATGAAGTGGGAGCCGGTGCTGCCGTTGGACTCCCAGTAGGTCTTGGGGTTGCGGTCCGTCAGCTTGCTGGCCCGGTGCGGGTTGGACGACACCTCCACCTTCTCCCAGCACTTGTCCTCCTTCACCTCCATGCTGGAGCCTGCAGGCACGCGGGAAGGGGTGGTGGTCACAGCCTGGCAGATGCAGGGGGGAAAACACTTGGAGGTGTGGAGACTCGGGGTGGTGAGGGTACACGCACGAACCCTGGCACAGGTATCTGAGGAACAC
>NW_011373314.1:0-8653 GCF_000754665.1 Bison bison bison
AAACAAAATCCTTTCTGAAAACTGAAGGACCTATTATTACAACGCTTAGATAAAAAGAGAAAGTAAGAAACCAAAAGTGAAGGGTATATAGAAGATAACTATAGGACAAGCACGTGTGCTAAGCCACGTCTGACTCTTTGTGACACTTTGGACTGTATAGGCTCCTCTGGGTATGGAGAGTCTCCAGGCAGGAATACTGGAGTGGGTTGCCATGCCCTCCTTCAGGGGATCTTCCTAATCCAGGGGTCAAACCCGCACCTCTTATGTCTCTTGCACTGGCAGGCAGCTTCTTCACTAGCGCCGCCTGGGAAGCCCAGAGAACAAGCACTATTTATCAGCACTTAATCTTTCCGTTTTCTTACTTGTAAAATACTAGTAATAATAGGGCCTAATATCATAGGGTTATTGCAAGAAAGCTTAGAAGAGTTAAGAATTAAGAAAGCTACCAAACAAATTAAAATGCTTAGCCCAATGCTCGGCAAACAGGAAGTATGATACAAACGTTAGCCGTTATGACCAGCTAATATGAAATTCAGCAGTTTCACTTTTACAACATGGATATCTTTGCATATTTACTGAAAGATGTATGCCTGAGGATATTCCTTGCAGCATGATTTTAATAGCAAAAGACTAAGTACAACCCACCTGTTCACTGACAGAGGAATAATGAAACAAATTATGGAGTCCTGAAACTTTCATACTTTGCAGTCCTGCAGAGGAAAACTTAGATGTGCAGGTGCTGACTGAGAACAAATTTTCAGGACAGCAGTTAGGACAGAAAGGTAGGTATAGTGTGTGTGTATTATGTGCTTCCTCTTCTGTTTACAAAAGGAGGGGTAGGGAGAATCACACACACACACACAGGCAGTTTCTAGAAGGCTCAAGAAAAGCTGAGGTGTTTTAGGATGCAGGCCTGGGGTTTTAGTTTAGTTATGTGCATTTCAGTCTTTGGGTTTTTAAAAAATGATGCGCCTGCATTGTACATTCAGTTTAAAAAATGTTAACTAAAAAATCAGAAACTGTTCCTCTCCTATAAGCAGCTAGTGCTGCCTCTGGACTGTCCCCGTTGCCTTCCTGCTCCTAGGCATACACAGGGGATCCTGCTCCTAGGCATACACAGGGGATGCCAGAGCGTCTTTGCGTCTTCCCCACTTCACTCTTTCTCATTAGCTGTTAGGGATCTTTCTCCTCACCTCTCTCTCTCTTTTTTTTTTTTAAACTAAAAGTGCTCTGATATTATATATTTTACAAATTTCAATGAAAATTAAAATCACTCCTGGGGATTCCCTGGTGATCCAGGGGTTAGGACTCTTCACTGACAAGACGGGAGTTCAGTCCCTGATTGGGGAACTAAGATCCCACAAGCTGCATGGTGCAGCCAAAAGACAAGATAAATAAAATAAAATGACTCCTGCTTCTGCCATGCCAACACACAGCGGTGGCTCCCGCCTCCCAAGTGCGGTGTGAGCCCTGCCCTGCTCTGCCTCAGGTCACTATCTTGACCACTCTGTAGGGTTAGGAAGACACTGTCTTCTCCACTTAGGAAGCAGAATTCACCCACAAGTAGTAAGAAGTGAAGCTGGGATTTAAACTCAAGTTGATCTGCGTCCAGAACCTTAGCCTTCACCGCTATACACATGCAAAGCCCCTACCAAGTTCAATCATCAAGTTCTCATCAGCCCAGGCCCATCAGCATCCATATTTTCCAATAATTATCACAGTGCTGATATAATTGCTAATGTTTTATTTCGTAAACATTTTTCTATACGGTGACTCTCTACAGTTACACTTTTTAATGCTTTTGCAATACAGAGTCTACAGGATGTTCTAGCATATGGTTTATTATGGTTATTTAGAGTATTTAGAATGTTTTGGGAGATTCCTGTGTCAAAGTATGTGAGCATTTTACATATTGTCAAATGCTGTCTTTTTAAAAGGTACCTAACACTTTTTAAAGTCATTTCTGCTGCTGTCAGCAAGGGGAATTTATTCTACCATGATCTTCTCAAAATTCAGTATAGTATAAAAGTTTGCTAATTCAGATAAGCATTAATATAAACTGGTATCTCATCATTTTTATTTGTGTTCTTACTTATTAATCTGGTTGCATTTTCCTTGTTTCTTTGATGCCAAGACTTTCTCATCAAACTGTCTATTCATTTTACTCACCAATTTATCTAACAGGTTTAGCACTTTTCTTACCAAATTGTACCTGCTTTTTACATGATAAAGATATCAATCCTATGTCTTACCATATTGTTTATATATTTAAGAATTAGGGTATCTCAGCACTAGAAAAGATAATAGAGCTTATTTACTCAATTTCTTTTCTAGGAGAACATCCTCCCCCGCCCCCAAACAGAAATCTAATTAAGAAATCCAAGGAAATGTCTTACCTGTTAAAACAGTTATGGCTGACTCATCCTTGCTTGCAGCCTGAAGTGCAGCTATGATGTCACGATACATCTGCGTGAAAGAGGGAAGACAAGGAAAGGAGAAAGCCGAAAACGATCATTCCTACCCAGTGGGTCCTCTCCACGTCTGTCTGCAAGCCCACTCTTTGCAAAGTGCCAAACGCTTACCTCGGCTGTATTTACAGAACCAAGAAGGATGCTGATACACTACGGTTTTTGAGTGAAACAGAGGAGACAAGACAAGCAGGACGGACTCCCGGGGCAGATGGCGTTACCTGAGTGGTGAGAGCATTTTTTTTGGCTGGACGGTTCAACCTGATGGTGGTGATGCCGTCTTCGGAGGTCACCACCAGGCTATCGCTTTCCGGTTGCTTCCTGTCTGCTGCAGGGGCCTCTGGGCTGGGGGACTCAGAGGAAGCACTCAGCCTGGACACCAAGTCCACGTAGTTCTGTCGGGCAGCTTCCTAAAGAGAGATGGTGATTTCAGCCCAGTTAATGAACAAGCATTTTGAGACACTTCCTGTCCTACTCAGTACACCTGATGGCAATGAAGGTCCTGGTTGGATATAGGGACCTCTATCCCCAGAGGGCTCATCTTTATGTCTTAATAGGGAGAAACACCCACCTCCCTTAGGAGCACAGTAAGTGAAATAAAAGCAGGATGGGAGTCCATGTACCTTGGACAGACTGCCAAGAGCGTTCCATGCATCCCATTTGGTCTTATTGATAAAGCCCAGCATACCTGGTTTGGGCACGTTACAAGGTCCTTCAGTGGCCTGTGAAAGGAGAGGGGCAATTACTGGTCAAACGCACATGCAAACTGGGCCTTAAACAGCTGAGATCCATGCAATGCACACTGGCATGATGGTGCCTCCTCTCCCAGGCAGCTTCACAAGGCAGAGACTGATCTGAACTCTCCTCTCCCCTGCCCTCTCAAACAGGAGAAAAAAGACTGGAGAGCCAAAATAGGCTATTATGGGTTATCAGTCCCTAAAGTTATAATTGCCTCCGTATGAACATAATGCAAGATCAGGGTTTGGGGAAATGCTTTCAAAAAACTAATCGTTCATTAGGTTTGTATCGATGGTTCAAGCAGTCTTTAAAGGAAACTAGCCAACAAACACTTAGAAAACACGGTATATCCTGAAAGCTCATTCAAAGGTACCACTCCCCACCAGTTCCTCACAAATCTGTGGTGGTGGATGTCCGGTAAGTGAGCAACAGAGCTGCCCCAGAGGGGGGCGGGGGCGGGGGCAGGGGTGGGCACCGGAGCCACTGGCCCTTAGGACACCTAACTGAAGGACATGCAGTTGGGGAGGGGGAGGTGCAGTGAGTGTTTTGAGATTAAAAAAATATATATGCACTATTCTTTTCAGAAATGGCAACTTAAAACTCCATTTAATAACCATGCTTTTAATTGTCATATTTCTAGCTAAAAGAGAAAATAAGAGAGAGGCTTTGAAAGACGAAGACAGTAAAGGAGGCTAAGATGGTCCGAAGAAAAAGACTTATTTCTCAAGAGTTAGCCATCGGGGATGCTAGAGGCAACACGGGCCATAAGACTGCCCCCCACTTGTGACACATGGGTGTGAGACCAGGGGCTCCTGGAAGTGCTGACTCTGGGCAATGACCCGGAGGATGGCTCACAGGACACACTCTCGTCCTCCCGGTTACCAGTCATTGCAGTGGGGGGGTGGGGGGTGGGGGTGAGGGGAGGCAGGGAAAAGACAGGACTCAGATCAGCAAGGAAGGAGCACAGCGGTGGAGTAAAGGAGAGATGAGTGTGACCCGCCCCCAGCGGCCACTGCAGAGTCAGGACTGTGTACTTTCCCAGTCCCAGCTGCCATGTGATGCACACACAGCGTCCTGCCACCAGGGAAGCTCATCCAAGCCTCCTTGGTGTTCAGAGTTTTCCCTGGGGCTCCGCCACTTCTGAGTGATTCTCTGTAACTGCAGCCTCCGCTCCAACTCTACCTGGGGGGCCAGTCCCCTCTAAATCCCATCCTTAGACTCTCCAGGCAAACAAAGACTCGGTCTATCCTGCTTGGCATTTCAAGGGCTTAGAAATTACCTCCCAGAAGCCAAGGGCAAGGGTCAGAACCTTGTGGGGCAAGGTTAAATTCTTTAATATACACACTAGTATCAAAGTAAGAGGGGCTCACAGGGATCACAGAGAAAAAGAGGACACAGGAGCCCAGAGGGTCTGACTTTCTGGATAGTTTTCAGACACTGTAACTGAAAACTCAAGTTTTGAAATGTTTTTATAAAGATTTTCAAATATATGTAAGAGTAGAATATTATAATGAACTCCCAATATTCAGCCCGCAAATTCAATTAACTCTCATTTTTGCTATATTTGCTTCAACCATCCTTTTCCGTTTATGCTTAATTTTTTTAGAGAATGGCAAACACCACACCATTTTTCACTCCATGTACTTAGTATGCACTCCTAAAAAAAAAAAATCAATTTTTCTTATATAACCATGATGCTATTAAGAATAGTTCCTAGGTGTCATCTAATACTCGATCCCTATTCAAGTTTCCCAGCTGTCTCAAGGCCACGCTGCCGGCTGGCCGTGCCTTGTCGTGCTGGTTGCTGTATCTCTGAAGTCTCTTTTACTCCGCAGTGATCCTAAGGAGTGACTGTTTGCCTTAACAGTGCTCTGAATCTTATCCAATAAACTCTCACGCATACACTCTTTAGAGGAAAGCCAGCAACGCACTCAGGCTGTCTTCTCAGAGCAACAGACAGCGTGTCTATCTGAGGACCCCTGTGCTCAAGATGCTTCTCTCCCAAACACCTGCGGTGCTCACCTGCTTGTAGAGTGCGTAGAGTTTCAGCTTCACCTCATTGCCCGGATCCTCCTTCAGGAGCTTCACCTGGCTCACCGCGTTGTTAAAGTCCTTCTGGCTGGCTAGCATGGCGGGGCCGCCCACGTGTAACCCAAGGGCTGGGACCTGCAGGGGGCTGAAACCCGCAGGCGAGTTCATAACTGTTTCCAACGCCTCCACGCCGAAGTGCTACGTTTCTCCAGCAATATTTGCCTTGCACTTGCCTCAGCCAGTGGTTAGTGGTTTCCAAACTGGTCCCTGGATAAGAAATCCAGACAGAAGCTAACTTCGGTAAGGAAGGCCCTCAGAGATAAAAGCAGCCAGAAGCCAGGGAGCCCGGTAACGTTGTCAGAGGCAGGAAGTAAATAAGAGGCCTGGGAGGAGGTGGGGGGCAGGGGCGCCAGGCAGGATCTGAGAGCTGCCAAGCCTCCTGTGCAACTGAAGTTGTTTTAACCCACTTGATGGTGGCAAAGAGCAAAAAAATGTTCTTTTTAGAAGCACAGTTGTTTTATGAGGGACCTCCCTGGTGGTCCCATGGCTAAGATGCTGTGCTCCCAATGGAGGGAGCCTGGGTCTGATCCCTAGTCAGGGAACTAGATCCCACAGGCTGCAAGAGCCGGTACAGCTAAAAACAAACAGACAAAACCGCTGAAGCAACTGCGGGGAAGGGACATTCAGACTGTAAATGCCGAGTTTGTGGGGATGATCTGAGAGTTTCAGCCTGGGTAAAGCTCCCCTCTGCTGATCTAAATAACTCTCCAAGACCTTGGGGCACTCGTTCCTGCCATGGTGAAGGGGACTCTTATCAGCAGTGGCAAAAGCTAAACGTGGAATCCGCCTGTCTGGCCACCCAGGCAAACTGCTCCAGCATCAAGAGACTTTTATTTTGAGGCTGGCAGCTGGCCATTATCTCTTGGAAAAGTGAAAGTTGCTCAGTCATGTCTGACTGCGACCCCATGGACTATATGGAATTCTTCAGGCCACAATACTGAAGTGGGTAGCCTTTCCCTTCTCCAGGGGGTCTTCCCAACCCACGGATTGAAGCCAGGTCTTCTGCATCGTAGGTGGATTATTTTACCAGCTGAGCCAGCCACAAGTGAAGCCCAGCTCTTGGATGGCAAAGTCAAAACTCTTTACTGGCTTATTAAGAGACACTATCCTGTATACTTCTGGCTTGTGAAATGATTATAATTCCCGGCACGGACCCATGTCAAATAAAACACTTGACAATCTCAACCTCTGAGTATAACGGCAACCCACTCCAGTATTATTGCCCAGAGAACCCCATGGACAGAGGAGCCTGGAGGGCCACAACCAATGGGGTCACAAAGAGTCGGACACGACCAAGTGCACACGCACCCCACAGACAAAATAAGGACACCGAGACCACCGGGTAAAGTGTACAGGAAGAACTCAGCATCCCAAGATCCAGACGCAGCCTCTGCAGCTGAACCTGCGTCCCTCTAGGACCAAATTTCCTTACCGACTTTGTGAGTCGTTCTTATGCCCCAAATTCCGTCCCCTTTCTCGTCCCCTCTGACCTCAATGCTGGGCGAACTGAGCACTATGAAACCAGTCAGACGACTAAAACTGCTGCTGCCGATACTATCGTTCTTGCACTAAAACTGCCGTTCTAAACAGCCCTTGAAACATGCAAACTCAGGCTATTTCTCCAGAGCAGCATAAGCCCACAGACCTCCAAGCCACGGACCACCTGGCCAGAGAGTCATAAACCAGAGACATCCAATGATTACTGTCAACAGAGGATAATTAACTTCAGCTTCTCTGCTCTCCCCCCTTCCCCCCAAAAAACCCCTGAGGGGGTTTCTGTGGCTCCTTCTCCCACCCCCTTGGAGTCCTGCAATAAATCCGTACTTTGCTGCCAGCTCCTGCTGCTGGAACTTGGTCTTCTGCTCCAAGGGCACAAGAGCCTTTTGCTCAATGATGTAGTCACTGATTAACAAAGTATAATCTTTTATCAGGTCAATGCCTAACTCTGCTCAGCAAACACCTGAGTCCCAGCACACACACAGATAACAGGAGAGGAGAAGGAAGGTAGGTTTTCAGAAGGAAAACTGGTTGGTGTTGCAGATAGCGCTTCTTTCTTAAGAGAGGTGGAGGACCTACCTGGGGGAATCTACTTGGCCTGGATGCTAGGCTGTGACACTCACTGAGCAGACACGCTCAGTCCTCACCTCCAGCAGTCTAAAGAGCCAGCAGCAGAGTGGGGACAGCAAGCGTGGCTAAGTCCTTTTTAAGCACACACCATAAGCAGAGGGAAGGGAAAAGCATCACAGCACAGCAGTGAGGTCATAAACAATGGATGTTTACAGCAATGACTCGCATCCAAGATGATTAAAATAAGTTATGAATAAATCCCAAACATAACAAATGTATCACCTCCTCTGCAATAATGTAATTTTCAAAGACTGAGACCAAACTTTGAATTAATGCCATTCAGTAAAATTAGCCTTCTGGTTTTACATTAGGCTTCCCTGGTGCCTCAGTGGTAAAGAATCTGCCTGCAATGAGGGAGACCCAGGTTTGATCCCTGGGTGGGGAAGATTCCCTGGAGGAGGAAATGGCAAACCACTCCAGTATTCTTGCCTGGAGAATCCAAGGACAGAGAGCCTGGAGGGCTATAATCCATTGGGTCACAAAAGATTTAGCGACTAAAGGACACGTTTTATATTAAATAACTGAATCATTTTTTTTCCCCCTAAAAAGGAAAAACTTTGAATCCTACACGAATCTGGCAGCTGGAAAGTTTCAAGTAGAAAACGAACGGAAAATTTTAAATGTCCATAAAGGCCGAAATGTGCATTTTTTCCCCACAAAATACGATACAAACGTATTTATTTTAAAATCGAGTTTTAAAAACAATTAAAAGCACGACCGTTTAATACATAAACCGGGAACGTGCCTCTCCACGTAGGCGGATGGCGCGTCCCGCGGTCTCCCCGTCGCCTGTGCGCCCCGGGTCCGGCCTCACGTGGGCCGCCGCGCGCCCCACCAGGAGTCACCCGGAGGACGTCCTCCGCGAAGCACCCAGGTCACCCCCCGGAATGCGGGGCGCTCCTCTGGAAGGCCCGACCCGGCAGGCCGCGCACACGGCGCCCCACCCGCCCGGGGCGGCGCCTCCGAGCCCGGCAGCGGCCGGCGGGGCGGAACCGGGCTTGGCGGGCCAGACCTCCTTCGGGCCCCGAGGACGGCGAGCGCGAGGCGGCCGCCTGACGTCACGCTCCCCGGCCAGCCCGCGCGGCCCGCTGCGGCAGGAGGCGGAGACAGGCAGCGAGCTCCCGCAAGGACGCGGCGTCCAAGGGCGGCCCTGGCCCGGCTCAGCACGTACCTGCCGAGAAGCCCAGAGCACCAGCGCCTGGCAAACCTGCCTGCCAACCCCGCCATGG
>NW_011373315.1:0-1192 GCF_000754665.1 Bison bison bison
CCCAAGGATGACACAGAGAACCAGGGTCTGGACATCAGGCTGGCTGCCAGCCAGGCTGGACACACATGCAAGTTATTTTCATGGGGCAGCAAATTCTGGAAAATATGTGGTTTAGAAGCAACATAATTATCATCCTCTAAAATTAGGCTCATAGTCTAAACAACCCCTAGTCTTCCTTCTGCAAAAAAACAAACAATTGCAGGCAGGAAGCCTGCAGTGATACAGGTCATGTTGGCCAACAGGCCTGCTGGTCTCCCCGCTGAGCTAAAAAGGCAAACAGCATGCAAAAATGTAAATATTATATTATTTTTCAAATACCACTTCTTCCATTCTCGCCCCAGCTGGCTCTGGCTGTCCACCTTGGCGCCCTCTGGACACCGCACCCCTCCACGCTTTGGCCGTGAAAGACATGGATGGATTTTTTCAGAAGCCATTATCTAAACTGCTGATGTAATAAGGCTGGGTATATGAAATTCACTTAATAACTCACGCTTCGTTATTTATTGTGAACCTGGGTGCATTCTCCTTGATTCCATTTCCCAGCGAAATCTAAGTGCAGCTTTCATCATGAACGCCTGAATTTATGGCAAACAGACCAAGTGACATTAAGAAAGCTGCACAATCCTTTCATTCAGCCTTTAATAAGGAAGCCAAGGAAAAATTATCCTAGCTGGTTTGCGGGTGACAGCACAAGAACTTTCTGGAGTCAGAAAAGTTAGCACCGCGCCTCCTTGTCAGCCCATTAAAAAGCAAAGCTGGCATGGCATATTAGAACCATGTGTGAGAAGGAATTTCTCCTCTGGTAAGACATTCCAAATACTGTCTCCGAGCCAAAGACTTTGGTGTTAGGCTAATTTAAGCAGCATGTTGAAATCAGCGCTCAGAACTTTGATCATACGGAGATCGTTTGTTACAAATTGAACTAACCCAGTCTCTATTTCTGGCGGATCAGAACTCTGGATTTGTTGAATTAAATGCTTCATTTAGTGCCGTTTGCACATGAAAAGGAGCCCTGCACTCAGGAATCTGATAGTGAATTTTTCACCTAACCAACAGGTCCACTTTTTTATTACTTTTAAACCTAATCCATACTCCGTCCACACTGTTCCTAATAACCCCAGGGCCCTTCAGAGTGAAGTTTTAAATCAACTCTCCTGTCATTGGGGGTGGGGCAGGGGAGGCGGTGGCAGGG
>NW_011373316.1:0-1849 GCF_000754665.1 Bison bison bison
TCGAGACCTCATGGACTGTAGCCTACCAGGCTCCTCCATCCATGGGATTTCCCAGGCAAGAGTACTGGAGTGGGTTGCCATTGCCTTCTCCAAAAAATGATACAGAATACATTAAAAATATTATTTTATTCAGTAGCTATTAGATAAATACTTCGCACCATTTACAGATGAGGATTTTGAGTCTGAGAGGTTAACAGCAACTTACTAACTAGTTATTAATGGGTAAGAGTCACACCTGTAGGACTTGCTCCACCAAAATGACCATATCCTATTTTACTTCATTTGATATTCACTAAACATTTATTGAGTTCCTTAGACTGTACTGAGTTATATATTAGGCACTGGTGATTGAGCAGTGAACAAAATAGGCCGAAATACTATTCCTTTTTTTTTTTTTTTAAATAATTTTATTTATTTATTTTTGGCTGTGCTGGGTCATCACTGCTGCATGAGCTTTTCTCTAGTTGCCATGGATGGGGGCTGTACTTTGTTGAGGTGCCTGGACTTCTCATTGCAGTGGCTTCTCTTGTGGAGCACCCACATGGCTCTGGTGGTTGTGGGTCCTGGGCTTTGGAGCACAGGCTTAATAGTTGTGGTGCGTGAGCTTAGCTGCTCCATGGCATGTGGGAGCTTCCTGGATCAGGGATCGAACCTACGTCTACTGCATTGGCAGGTGGATTCCTTACCAGTGAGCCGCCAGGGAAGCCCCCAAAATTCCTATTCTTACAGAACTTACATTTTAGCAATAATGTGCTCTCCTGGCCTAACCCACTAGTCTATCTTCTTGAAACTATTTGACTTCGTGAAAGTAATACTAGTCAAAGGTATTTATAGGACCTAATTATATGTATCATTCAACATGATTGTGATTTTAATAATGCCACAAAGCTAAATAGTTTCTTACACTCCAATTGACTAGTTTACTTATATACTATAACATAAACAAAAATAAAAGCTAAAAATGTAGATTGCCAGTGAAATTATGTACTCTTGGTATTTCTGCAATACAGTATGGTATATTAAAGACATTACTGGTTTTACTTTTTTAAACTTTATATTGTTTGGTGTCTGTTGAAAATAGGTTGTTATTTCAAGATTTAAAGTAGAAAACTCATCTTCCCAACTTAACATACTTATGAAAGTATTGATTTTATACCACATAGTTTTAGATGGCTTAAAATTCCATGTTAAACATTTCTGAGTGTTTTAGTCTTCACTTACTTCCGTGAGAAGTGAAGGATTTTTATAACCTGCTTTTAAATAATAGAATCCTATTTAGAATTCTTCTATTGCTTTGTTAAGAAAATAATACTTTCATCGTGTCATTTCTTAATGTATTTTGCTAACTCTGGAAGGCAGTGTTACTGTAAATTCCAATATGGAACAATATAAAATAAGGTAATCTGTATTTACTCTGCTAATTTTAATACAGATTTTAGTATTTTGCTAACTCTGGAAGGCAGTGTTACTGTAAATTCCAATATGGAACAATATAAAATAAGGTAATCTGTATTTACTCTGCTAATTTTAATACAGATTTTAGTATTTTGCTAACTCTGGAAGGCAGTGTTACTGTAAATTCCAATATGGAACAATATAAAATAAGGTAATCTGTATTTACTCTGCTAATTTTAATACAGATTTTAGTATTTTGCTAACTCTGGAAGGCAGTGTTACTGTAAATTCCAATATGGAACAATATAAAATAAGGTAATCTGTATTTACTCTGCTAATTTTAATACAGATTTTAGTATTTTGCTAACTCTGGAAGGCAGTGTTACTGTAAATTCCAATATGGAACAATATAAAATAAGGTAATCTGTATTTACTCTGCTAATTTTAATACAGA
>NW_011373317.1:0-1166 GCF_000754665.1 Bison bison bison
TCATCCTTTCCTCTCCCACCCCAAGTCAGTTACGTGGCTCTTTCTAGAGCTCCCCCAAACTTATTTCCACAGTTTTGGTGCCAGAATGCCCAATACTCGCCACATGAACCAGGCAAGAAAGAGACCATTTCTCTAACCCCAAGGCATGATGCCTCCCAACCCTGGGATTTGAGGCCAGGAACTTAGTTTTGTTCTTCATGTAACAAACATTTATTGAGCACCTATTATATGCTTTCTTCTTATTAGACACCAAGAACGTAATTCTGTTTTATTAAACTTAGCAGACATTTAAGTAATGACTATTTACAAGGTATTATGTTAGAAGATGGGAGTTCAAGAGTAACTGAATCCAGAACTTGGCCCTCAAGGAGCTTATAATCCATTAGAAGGGTCCCAGACATGTATATACTGAAGTATAATGTAATGCAGAATGACATGAGAGCAAATGTGGGTCTAAGTAATGAGCTTTGGAAGGAAAGCATAAAGTAGGTTTGATTTTGGCTCTTTGAAGGAGGTGGAATTGTGGGCAGCAGGAGAGGATCAGGGAAGACTTTGAAAAAGAGAAAAATTTGAGCTGGACCTTAAAGGACAAGAACTTCCCTAAGTAAAGAATGTGGAAAGGGATATTAGACAGAGTGAACAACATTCATTCTTTGTTCCCAGAAATATTTTTTGAGAGGATGGGAAAAGGACATATTAACCAGAACAGCACCTATTCCTTCTTTAGATATTTGTTAGTGCCAGCTGTGTGCCAGTCACTCTTCTAGTGGCAGTGACAGAGCAATGACCAAAACAAAGTCCTAGCTCCCAGAGAACTGATAGTTTGATGAGTTGTCTAAATGAATGTGGTCTTTTTTTCTCTGTCCCACTGCTATATCATTCCTCATGCTTCCTACTGTGCTAAGTTCTTTGAACTGAGAAAGATCGTGTCTTTCAACTCTATGGACTTTGTAATCTATTTGGTGTCACCTACGTCTTTCTATATTATTTCTTTTTAGCTAGAGTTATGATATATCAGTAACAGGGACCAGATTCTGCACAATCCTTAGACAGTAATGATGACTGATACTTTTGATAAACACCCATTAGAGGGTGTCTTTAGAGGGGCTTCTCTGGTAAAGAATCCTTCTGTAATACAGGAGACTGCCTGCAATACAGGAGACCCA
>NW_011373318.1:0-1134 GCF_000754665.1 Bison bison bison
ACAGAAGTTGCTACAAGATTTCAAGAAATATGAAAGAAATATATTTAAATGCTGTAGTATCTTTTTAATGTTTTTAATTATCTATATTTTGCTTTTTGCTGTGTAAACAGTGGTTTTCTAGTGCTGATTAAAATATCTCATTGGTGATGTCTTGGAATAATGCAAACCAACAAACTTAACAGTAATTGAATATATTAGTAAAGAGATTAAAATGCTTTAAATCATGACATTCTTGTGGGAAAATGTAATATGAGTTCTTTAATTGGGAAAAGGCTAGAAATTTCAGTTTTAAAACTTAAAACAATTACTCATGATGTGTGTTACAATTATATTATTTGAAAGGAACCATCTATTTGCTATATCATTTACTGCATTTCTTATTTGAAGCTCAGATTTCACTGAGATTTCTAGGCTCTTTTTTGAGTATGGGAAACTTTCCAATCATCAAGTGCTTATTGCTTTTAAGGTATATCCTTGTCAATATCTCTGCTATTTCACACTATATTTCCTCCACACCTCATCATGAAGCACTCATCCAGTTCCAGTGATTTACTGCTGGTGAATTTCTAAAGTTGCATCATGAATTCCTTCATAGAGGCTTTGCTCTGTGCTAAATCCACACTGATTTTCCATGAAAAGTGCATTTGAAATTGGAATTTTCCCATCATTACACATAGTAAAGTCTCATGTAAAACACTGAAGTATTGAACTAGTTCCCTTTTTACATACTAGATATTTAGAGGGCCTGTGATTATAAATGCAGGCTTTGCTTTAAGTATATATTGGTTCTGAAATAGGTTCTCTTTTTAACCATATTCCAAATAATAAAACCTATGTGAATTATTCATAATAAAGGGAGATAACTTTTGGTGATATTATGTTAAAAATCATTCTAGAAAAGAGTGAATTCTGAAAATCCTGCCATCTGTTATCAATTAAATTCAAAATTTGTAAATGACTGACGTAGACAGTGTAGTGAGTATAAACAAGTAAGAATTAGGATTGCTTTTAGGGAGTTTATTTTCTGTGTAGTAAAATAATTTAAGCATATGCATAACTACTAATAAATATCTGATAAATGACTGAACTGAGGCGTTAGGAAACCTATGAATTTGGGATGAAAGCACTCCTTGA
>NW_011373319.1:0-1118 GCF_000754665.1 Bison bison bison
AACTTTGTGGGAATTTTGGAATGTCTCTGAGAAATGCCTATATATTTTTTTCAAAATCTACTTATACTTAATTTCCCTTGGTACAAACAGGACACAATGTAGTGTGAGTATTTACATAAGGTCTGGTGTCAAATACTAAGCAGCATTTTTAATGCATTAAATGGAAAAATATTTTATAAAAATTGTCCACTGACAAGTCTGCCTCATTTTATTTCTCATTTCCCAGGATTCCCAAAATCCACTTTAACTAAAGGCTTCAGAGAGTAATACAGAGCAGTCAAAAAACTTATAATGATTAGAAGATGGGATGCATATTCAAGAAAAGGTGTCAGTGGATTCCTTTATTTGAAAATTTATTTAACCCTTAAACTGTTTTAGAATAGTTTTCAACCTTGGGAAATAAGATCATAATCTTTATTTCCATTCCCATCTATAATGTATCATAACCATTTTAGATTATACTTAACAAATGATTCTGGTAAAGATGTTAAATGCATGGTTAAATACACTGCTTTTACTCAAAACACATAGCAATAGCAATAAAACAAAGGGATAAATCCAGTGGAACATGGGGATAATACAGAAATACAAAATAATGACCTGGGAGAAAACCATAGGCTTGGAGGATTTCAAGACTGGAATCAGCAGTGCTGCCCAATAGTTTGTAACCAGGTGGTGTCGAAGGTTAAATTCTCAATACAAAATAGAAGACGAAAGGTAAACTCACTGCCTGAGACCAGAACAACTATGGGATGCTTGGGGAAAAAATGTTGCTGTTACACTGCCTTGGGTTAGATTTTCAAGGAAATCTTTCTATCTAAGATAATGAGAAAAAAAAGACTTAGCCTTATGACCCAGGAATTTAATCAACTACCCAGTATTTATATGACCAGATCGTGAGATTCTACCATATTACAATAAAGCAGAAAACCCAAAGTAACATTACAAAAGTAAGGTCCCAAGGATCGAGTACAAATAAACACAAAACCCAAAAATCTTCCATTGGAAAGAAAGAGATGGAAAGTTAAATCAAAATGAAAGTAAAACTAAAAATATGAACTTGTTCCAGATGAAAATAATCTTATAGACACTCTGAAAAAAGTTTCAAAGGAATGACT
>NW_011373320.1:0-2114 GCF_000754665.1 Bison bison bison
TTCTAGGAACAGAGATCCCATAGCTTTAATCAGATTCTCACAGGTCTCTGTGATCCAAAAGAGACTAAGAATCACTCACTGGTAAGAAAAAGACAAAAACTTCTATGTGTGGAGATTAGGCAAATCCAATTTGTAAGATTCAGGTGGGTGAGAGGGAAGAGAAAGATAGGAGATGAATATAATAGCAAGTGTGAAAGCAGATCCAAATAGTTTTCTTTCCAGCTTTGGAAAGAAAGCAATCTTTTTTTTTTTGCCTGCACCATGCAGCTTGTGGGATCCTACTTCCTCAACTTGGGATTGAACCCAGGCCCCCTGCAGTGGAAGCACAGAGTCCTAACCACTGGACCACTGGAAATCCAAAAAAAACAATTCTTTGAAATATATTTTAACATATTTTGCTGAAAGTCACGTGAAGAATTTTCATTTGCAATTCGGGAATAAATACAAACTAAAGTGACTAAGGTAGACCCAAAGAAAGAAGTCAACATGGAATTCAAAACTGGCTGTGAATAATCGACATACAGAATGACAGAGGTAGCCAGTTAATTTTAGAATAAACTGCAGAAAACATTAATTACATGATTAGAAGGGACAGAGATGTTCTAGGATAGGTTTTAGGTATTGAGAAGTGCTCATCATCTGAGGACAACTGGTCCCTAAAAAACCTTCTTAATCAAGTTTTAATGAGAACCAAATTTCTATAATGATGAATGGGGTGGGGGGGAGGGGAAAGGTTCTTTGGAGCTTTATCTAAAAAAAAAAAAAAAGAAAAGAAAGAAACTGAAAATGTTTTTAAAGTTCACGATCCTAAACCTAACAAAATTTAGGGTATAATTAAAACTGAAGCTAATTCTAATTCTTAATATGAGCTGATTTTGGCTGGGAACAGTGCTTTTTCCCCATAAAACGGTGAACTAGTACAATATGACCACATTCACTCTTGTGCAGTAAGCTCAACAAGAACCATTTTAGAAAAACATCTAAGCACTTTCATCACATTTCCTGAAGGTCTCTCTTAATGCTCTACTATCCAAATCATTCTTTTCTCTCATCTTGTCATTATCCTTATAAATTTTCTCAACTGTTAACTGCTCTAAGTTGGCCAGAAGTTATTTTATCAATGGTTTTGTGAGTGCTTAGAGTAGATTTTCAAGAAATTCATTCATTCATTTCTTGAAATCCTCGAACTTTTACAGAACTGGCTATTTTACTTTGAAATCGATTTTGATATTATTGTTAGGTCAGCAAAAGAATGCCTGACAAAGACTCTGATGGCATAGAGAGAAATGTTAAAGTTAAGCCAAGTTGCACATGTGACTGAGGCCTAATTTTATTAGTGATCCATTCATCAGTAAGGTTATGAAGACACTTGCTTCACAAAACACAACTTTATCACTGTAGGCCTCAGAGAACAGATACCGCCCTTGGCTACCGAGTGTGTCTTTATCCCTTCTCCATGGTTCCCAAATAGCATTACAGCTTCTTACCCAGTTTGTACTCATCATTAAAACCTTGACGTCGTAAACGTCTAATCAGCTCCAGTTTAGCTAGATGGGGTCCTCGGAGATGGCGAGAATTTTTAGATTCTTCTGTTATCCGATCTTCTATAAACCTCACAGCTTCTTCTGCAGAATAATGTACTTCTCCTTCTAAAGAGCTGGGTATAAACACATGAAAAAGGTATTTTGTGCCTCTATTCTTCTGTGCCAAAACTTACAAGTCAAGCCAAACTGATTTCAAGAAACAAATTAAAAATAAAAAAAAGTATCTGATAACAAAAAAACAATACAAATGAGAATAAAAGCTATGAGCATATTCTGATGGTTAGTATGATACATGATTCCTCCCAGTTCTAGCATCTGATTATTACAGAGACTAACCACCTCTACTGCTTTCTTAAAAAAACATTATATATTTTTCATATATAAAATATTACCCAATTAAAAATATAAGTAAATTTTAGTGCTAAGAAAATGAGTCTGAGAAAAATTAGACACTTAGTTAATATTATAAAGTAAGCATCAGTTCATAATTGATTATCATGAGTCTTATTTCCTTATTCACTTTTTTAAAAGATCCTATTTATGAATACTGTCTGTAATAGTCCCCAAAAC
>NW_011373321.1:0-1089 GCF_000754665.1 Bison bison bison
GAACTTCCTGTTTTCACCCACCTCCCAATTACTTGCAGCTATCAAAATAATTTTAATCATTTTCAGATACTTTGCAGAAGAAAAGGGAGTTAAGCCCTTCAGCCAAAAAAGATGTTGCCCCTCCTCTTGTCTTCATTTATAGCCCTGCTGGGCCCCCCTATTCTAGTCAGGCCAGCATTCTTTCTGAGCATCACTTTTCTGCTATAAGATCTTAAACATTTATTCAGGTCATTCCACGGTGCTGATTCTGTGTTCTTGCCTGTTAAGTCACATCAGAGAAGCAGAGAATTTTAGAGTTGGAGGAAGCCTGAGAAATCAGTTGCTAAGCCAGGTTTATTTTACCAGTGATGAAATGTATGACATTAGATAAATACTTTTCAGATTAAAAATTAAACCCAAATCTCTGGACTTCTAGCCTTTGACCTGCTCCACTATGGAATGTTGCCTGCAGATATGCTCAAGTAGACATACGCAGACATCTGCCTACTCTGAATAACACTTGACATGTGCATTTTCCCACCTCTGTGTCCAGGCTTTTCACCAACTATGCTTGGGTATTAGTCCCTGGTATGCGGAAAAGTCATGAAGAGAGCAACCTGAAACATTTATCAGGCAGGGGAAAAAAGGAGGCAAGCATGCTCCTTAGACCTGTTTACAGTGGAAGTAGTAACTGTGTAGTAGTAACTGTGTGGAAGTAAATGCACTTTACTGCTTTTATTATTCTTTCAGTATCAAAATTCATTGAGTATCAGAGAAGGATAATGTGCTTGTAGTTTTTTAGAGTCGTACCTATAGAAAAGGAGAGCCCCACTATAGGACACTCTAAGTGTGACACAGGGTCTTAGTTTATACATAATAATTTTCAACTAATTGAAAATCATAAGTGACAGATAAATCGAAAATAGTGTAATTTTTGTCAGAAACCATTCCATGAAAAATCAGAGGCATTCCCAGTATTCTGCTAAATTGAATCTTTCCTCTCATATTCACATTTATTTTATTGAGAATATTCAAGTTCAATTTGAAATGATGAATGTACTGTTGATGCCTCCTTTGCTTTAAATATGTGTATTGAGAATTTTAGCATTG
>NW_011373321.1:5196-5714 GCF_000754665.1 Bison bison bison
CTGGCCTCCGTGCTTTTCTTAGATACACTTTCGCTGTAGGACTTTTGTACTTCCGGTTCCTTATATCTGAAACACTTACCCTGAGGAGTCTAGAGTGCCAACTCCACTTTTTTTCAAGTCTTGGCTCCTTCTGTATGAAGCCTATCTTGACCACCATATTTAAAAGTGAAACTTGGAAAAAAAAAAAAAGTAAAACTTGATCCATTCTTCCCACAGCTCCAGTCTCTTTTACCCTTTCTGTTTCTTCCGGTGGCATTCACTAACTTCTTATATACCATTGACTGTGTCAACAGTTTTATCTCTCTGCAGAATATGAGCAGAGAGAATGGTAGAAAATATGGTATTTTCTACCCTTGTGCTCAGGATATATTCCCAAAGTAGTAAATGCTCAGTGAATATTTGTTTGATTTGTTGAATGAAATAGTATGCAATAGATAAGAGATGTTACGTAGTATCTCTTAATAAGCCATATTTTCATGAAGACTTTCCCAAGAAATGTTGCAGACTTTCACATTTGA
>NW_011373322.1:0-2365 GCF_000754665.1 Bison bison bison
ACAGAGGAGGCAAGAAACAGTGGGATTTTTTAAATCAGTTCATTTATTGAACAAATATTTTTTGAAATCCATGCTTTGTTGAATACTGTGCTTTTTTCCTAGGGAATAAGGATGTATGCAAGACACAGAAGGTTCACCATCACAAAGCTAGCAGTCTACAGGGAGACAAGTAAAAAAAAAAAAAATCAAACAACTTCCTAATCTTGGTATGTATTCTATAGAAACTCTTGGGTGTGGTTAGAACAAACTCCACACCAAACCTGTCTTGTTGGTTGATGATGTGGGTGGAGAGGCCCCCTCTGGAGAAATAACAAAACACTGAAGCCTCAGGGCTAAGCAGAAACCACTTGGCCATTGGGTGGGGCAGGGGGGAGCTTAGAGGATTCAGGGGACACTGAGGAGGCCAGTATGATGAAAACTTTTTGAGAGAGAGAGAGAAATTGATCATGCAAGGCCTTCAGGACCATTCCTAGGGCTTTCAATTATTTTAAAAATAAAAAACAAAAGCAATTCATTAGAAAATCTAAATGAGAAAAAAGCCAAATATCAAAAAGGCATCTGACTATGTACAGAGAGAGTAACATGTAAATATATTTACCATATGTAAAATAGGTAGCCAATGGAAATTTGCTGTGTGGCTCAGGGACCTCAAACCTGGCTCAGTAACAACCTAGAGGGGCGGGATGCAGAGGGAGGTGGGAGGGATGTTCAAGTGGGAACGACATGGGTAAACCAATGACTGATTCATGTTGATGTTTGGTAGAAAGCAACACAATACTGTAAAGCAATTATCCTTCAATTATAAATTTTATAAAGCATCTGACTATTAAGTAGAGGTGGGATTGATGATATAGTATCATCTGGGAGGCTACTACATTGCAATCAAATGATAGGATTGGATTCATATGGAGATGGGGAGAAATGGATAATTTTTAGTTTGGGGAACAAAAATCTATAGGATTTGGTGATGGATTGTGAGTAAGTGAGGTAAGAAGTGTTTTAGAGATGACCCCAAGATTCTGCATGAGCTGTTTCATGATGCCATTTACTGAAATGTGAACCAGGCTGGGGATGGAGGTCATGATTTCATTTTGTCCAAATCAGTTTGAGATGCCCACAAAATTGCCAAATGGAGAATTTGAGTGGGATAGAAGAGGTAGGAACTCTGGGAAGGGTCTAGGCTGCAGACTACATATGAATGGCAATCAGAGCAATAATTCACAGAGAAATAATTCATTAAATAGAGGAGGGAAGGGCACTCAGAACCAGCGCCAAGGAAGCACTTGAAGCACTTACATCTGTGTAAAGAAAAATGACAATCTGAAAATGAGACTGAAAGCAGAAATAAGTATTGAGAAATAGATGAGAGATTGAGTAGCAAGTTTATGAAAAAAGACAAAGTGTTGTTTACAAGAGGTCAATGTTTCTGGTTTGTTCTGCATTTCCCTGACAAAACATAGTTCTCTGTCTCTTTATTCCCAGGAATCCAAACCACAATGGCCGCCCAGTACCTCAGCGAACCCAGGACCAGCCACGGTGAGAAGCTGCTTGGGGAAGGCAGCCAGGCTTAGGGGGAGGGCTGGGACTCTTCTGCCCTGTCATCCAGCCAACCTGTACAAGAGCAAAATGTCTTCAACCACATTTCTGTTTCCCTTCATTTGCTCTGCTGTCTCATTCTCTCCACCATCTCTGCATCCTCCTTGTGATGTAGCTTAACAGCGAGCAGGAGGAGAGTTCCAATACCCTGACTGCTCCTGGGCTTGGTGAAGTTTCTTCTTTGTTACTTCCTACCCTGTGGGCACACTGGGTTAGGGGTTGTGGCCTCCCAGATGGTTTCTCTGCCACTCTCTTCGGCCCAAGAGGACTGGGAAGGAGGAATGTGGAGGTGATCAATGCCTCATTCAAGCCCCTAATTTCCCTGCTCCCAGTGGGCTCACTCTAAGCAACACACTCAACAGACTGATCACTCCGTTTCTCATATAACCCTCCCTCTATGCCTTTATCCTAGGAATAGATTTTATCATTTGAGCTTTGGCTGGTCCAGTAAATCACCCCGCAATTTAGGAACATAAAACAGCAACCATTTAGTTGGCTTTTAATTTTGAGGGTCACTCACCTGGGCCGTACTTGGGTCTGGACCAACCTGGCTAATCTCAGCCAGACTGACTCATATGTGCTTGGCTGGTGATTTAGGATGCAACACAATAATCCTGGATAGTCTCACAGACATGTCTGGTGGTCAGCAAGCTCTGGGTCGGCCAGGCAGACAGGGATAACAGGGCCTTGTGCCCCTCATCAAGTAGGCTAGTCCAGGGCAGGTGTAGGGTTCCAAAAATCAGAAAGAGAAGGCAAAGCACAATGTGTC
>NW_011373323.1:0-2324 GCF_000754665.1 Bison bison bison
AAATGCCCTCCAAAATATTCTTACTGTTTTTGGAATTAATTTTGAATTAAGTGTGAAATAACCAACACATGGAAATGAATCTTCCTAGCTTGTGTTGGAGAGTTTTGTGTTAATTGGGTGTACACTGAAATGTGTTTGTCTAAGTGAAACATCATTTGATAAACATCTCATGCTTAAGGTTAAGTAGATTCTGTGTAGGAGGCAGAATAATGGAATTTTAATTAATTCTGGGCTTGTTTTATTGATATTTAAGAACCACAATACATTTTCAGTGTGTGATTATAATTATGCATTTAGAAATAAAGCTATCATTTTATTATTGTTCCACTATTTAATTACATTATTATTCTCTTTTCATTAGTCATTGGATGGATTTATGCTAATAGTGAGCATAGATGGAATAATAGTTTCCGTGGGCCCTCGCATCACTTCACTTCTTGGCCATTTACCTGTAAGTTCTCTCAGTTTTTGGGAAAGGATCATGCGCTTAGTTGTATAGGGGTTCATTATTTGTTTTTAGCAGCATACAACTCATCAGAGAAGACATTGTTAATGTGGTCAAAATGTGCACCTGTTTTATTGTCCTCTCCATTGGTTTCAGTTTTAAAGCTATAGAAAACAAACTGTGACATAAGGTAATGAAACACTGGGTGTGCACTGGTGTGTGGTTTGTAAACTGCCCTTGAAGGTGATGGTCCCCAAGGTGACTGCTTTGCTAGGCAGCCCTCAACCAGATGGATGTCTCTGATTTTGTACATTTGAGTCTACCACATACTGATTAAACAATGAATGTTATGATTTGGTCATGCTAGCTTGTGACATCCATTTCCAGGTCTGATTTGTGTTTTGTTTCTTTATGTTGAAGAACAAGCCATGATCTAATTTGGGGAAAAAAATAAATGATTGCCTAATTTAGCAATGTTGTACATATTGCTGGAGAGACACTCACATGCGTTATAGTCAGAGTATCAGATGTTCAAAATAGCCAGTTCTTCCTGAGTCTTTTGGTGTCACTATATCCCTCTCAGGAGAGCTTTCTACAATCTTCCCAGCACCACTGACTTAGAATATGATTTCCTGAATTTTTTTCTGGATCTTCAGGCTGTACACCCACCACATATATCACTTAAACATGAAAGGACTGCAAACCTTCATAATGCGTGCATGCCTGTGTGTGAAAAGGAGCTGTGTAGCATACATCCACAACCACCACCACTCCCAAATCTGTCACTTGACTGACTGTGTTAATCACATCTGGATTGTTGCTTTCATTGCACATTCCTCACTCCACAGAATTGTCTGAAGAACTTGACACACCCTCACCCACAGATCTGTGGCATTCAAGTTTGAACCACACACATTAATAGAATTTTTGTCAAATTTTTCTTTAGTTAAGTTCAAAGAGGATTGCATGCTTATTCCACTAGTTATACTGTTCCAGCCAGCATGTTCTATGGCCCACTTGGAAACTCAGAGAACTTTTCTCCTCTTTTCTCTTTATTTAAAGATACCTGTATCCATTTTTAAACTCCTCATTCTCTTCCTTTCTTTTAGAAAGCAATTTACATTTCCAAATTCAGCTTATATTTATAGGATACCAAAACAGCTGAATAAAATGCAAATATTAGAGATATTCCTGGAGAAGAAGATGGCAACCCACTCCAGTATTCCTGCCTGGAGAATTTTGTGGACAGAGGAGCCTGGTGGGCTGCTGTCCATGGGGTCCCAAAGAGTTGGACATGACTGAAGCGACTTAGCATGCATAGCATTAGAGATATTCATTGCCTTGGACTTTAGAGGAATCTTATCATAGAAGGAGAATGGTTTTATTAAATGTACATTAAAAGAAAGACTATGAATGTAATACATTCATTAAAGTTTGTTATAGTGAAGACCAGAAAACTACCCAAATTCTTGTAATATTTAATATTACTTAAAGCAAATTGGCCATTGACTGAGACCCATGACTTTTCCTGAGGATCCTCCTATGAGGCTTCTTATTCTGTTATCCTTGATTCTTTATTCCTTTTTGGTTCAGAGCTTTCACTCTTAAGAGACTCTTTCACCATTCAACATTTGAGGTAACAAACACACACGCACAGAGTCACCCTAAGGTAGACGTGTCTGGGACATGGGTTTGAACTGCTCATCTTAAACCAGGTATATGGTAATCTGAGTTCGGTGTACTTAAAGTAAAGAAGTGAAGTGAAGTGAAGTAGCTCAGTCGTGTCCGACTCATAGTGACCCCATGGACTGCAGCCTACCAAGCTCCTCCGTCCATGGGATTTTCCAGGCAAGAGTACTGGAGTGGGTTGCCATTGCCT
>NW_011373323.1:2924-4846 GCF_000754665.1 Bison bison bison
GCTGAGGAATAGATGCTTTTGAAATGTGGTTTTGGAGAAAACACTTGAGAGTCCCTTGGACTGCAAGAGATCAAACCAGTCAATCCTAAAGGAAATCAGTCCTGAGTATTCATTGGAATAACTGATGCTGGAGCTGAAGCTCCAATACTTTGGCCACCTGATGCGAAGAACCGACACATTGGAAAAGACCCTGATTCTGGGAAAGATTGAGGGCAGGAGGAGAAGGGGACGACAGAGGATGAGATGGTTGGACGGCATCACTGACTGGATGGACCTGAGTTTGAGCAAGCTCCAGGAGTTGGTGATGGACAGGGAAGCCTGGCATGTTGCAGTCCACGAGGTCGCAGAGTCGGACACGACTGAGCATCTGAACTGAACCTCTGTCTATTGGGCAGCTCCAAGCCGATAGGATGGTGAGGTGGAAAGAACTTGGTCTTTGGAGTCAAATAATCTAGAGATTAAAATTTAACTCTCAGTCACTAACTACATGAGCTTTCATTTCTCATCTGTCAGTAGGGGACAATATTACCCAGAGAGTGACTGCAGGTGGGATATTACACATGGTGTGGTTAGTGAAGGCCTGTGTGATCAGGTGACGTTTAGACAGGTACTAGAACAGGATAAGTATGAGAGTCATGCAGAAAGTGTGTTCCAAACAGAAACAAATGCAAGTGAAAAGACACTAAGGCAGGACTATACTGGTGTGAAAAGCTATCATAGAGAGGTCACTGGGACCGGAGTGCTGTGAGCAAGAAGAAAAGTTGTGGGAGGTGATAAGGTCAGAGCAGTAACAGAGATCACCTGGTTTAGGGCCATTGTAATGACTTTGCCTTTTCCTCAGAGATGGGAGGAAGCCATTTGGATCTGATGCAGGAAATTATCTGAATCTAACTTTTATCAGAATCACTCTGGCTCTTGTATTAAGAATAGGCTATGAGGGTAGGACAGAAATGGCAAGGACCTAACAGAAGCAGAAGAGATTAAGAAGAGGTGTCAAGAATACAGAGAAGAACTTTACAAAAGATACCACTCTAGCACAAGAGACAACTCTACACATGGACATTGCCAGATAATCAATACTAAAATGGGATCGATTATATTCTTTGCAGCCAAAAATGGAGAAGCTCTATACAATCAGCAAAAACAAGATATGGAGCTGACTGTGGCTCAGATCATGAACTTCTTATTGCAAAATTCAGACTTAAATTGAAGAAAGTAGGGAAAACCACTAGACCATTCAGGTATGACCTAAATCAAATACTTTATGATTGTACAGTGGAAGTGACAAATAAATTTAAGGGATTAGATCTGATAGAGTGCCAGAAGAACTATGGATGGAGGTTTGTAACCTTGTACAGGAGCCAGTGATCAAAACCATCCCCAAGAAAAAGAAATATGAAAAGGCAAAATGGTTGTCTGAGGAGGCCTATAGCTGAGAAAAGAATAGAAGTGAAAGGCAAAGGAGAAAAGAAAAGATATACCTGTCTGAATTCAGAGTTTCAAAAAAAAGCAAGGAGAGATAAGAAAGCCTTCCTCAGTGAACAATGCAAAGAAATAGAGGAAAACAATAGAATGGGAAAGACTAGAGATCTCTTCAAGAAAATTAGAGATACCAAGGGAACATTTCATGCAAAGATGGACACAATAAAGGGTAAAAATGGTATGGACCTTACAGAAGCAGAAGATTTTAAGAAGAGGTGGCAAGAATACACAGAACTATACAAAAAAAGGTCTTAATGACCCAGATAACCATGATGGTGTGATCACTCACCTACAGCCAGACATCCTAGAGTGTAAAGTTAAGTGGGCCTTAGGAAGCATCACTATGAACAAAGCTAGTGGAGGTGATGGAATTCCAGCTGAGCTATTTCAAATCCTAAAAGATGATGCTGTTAAAGGGCTGCACTCAATATGCCAGTAAA
>NW_011373323.1:4946-6995 GCF_000754665.1 Bison bison bison
GCAATGCCCACAGGACTGGAAAAGGTCAGTTTTCATTCCAATTCCAAAGGAGGGCAATGCCAAAGAATGTTCAAACTACTGTACAATTGTACTCATTTTGCATGCTAGCAAGGTAATGGTCAAAATCCTCCAAGCTATGCTTCAACAGTATGTGAACCAAGAACTTCCAGATGTTCAAGCTGGATTTAGAAAAAGCAGAGGAACCATAGATCAAATTGACACCACCTGTTGAATCATAGAGAAAGCAAGGGAATTCCAGAAAAACATCTATTTCTGCTTCATTGACTATGTGGATGAAGCCTTTGACTGTGTGGATCACAACAAACTTGAAAAAATTCTTAAAGAGTTGGTAATACCAGACCACCTTATCTGCTTCTTGAGAAACCTGTATACAGGTCAAGAAGCAACAGTTAGAACCAGACATGGAACAACAGATTTGTTCCAAATTGGGAAAGGAATACATTAAGGCTGTATATTGTTACCCTGCTTGTTTAACTTCTGTGCAGAGTACATCATGTGAAATGACAGGCTGGATGAAGCACAAGCTGGAATCAAGATTGACAGGAGAAATACCAATAACCTCAGATATGCAGATGAAGCCACCCTAGATTAGGCAGAAAGCAAAGAGGAACTAAAGATCCTCTTGATGAAGGTGAGAGAGGAGAGTGAAAAAGCTGGCTTGAAACTCAACATTCAACAAACGAAGATCATAGCCTCTGGTCCCATAATTTCATGGCAAATAGATGGGGAAAAATTGAATACAGTGACCGATTTCATTTTCTTGAGCTCCAGAATCACTGCAGATGGTGACTGCAGCCATGAAATTAAAAGGTGCTTGCTCCTTGGAAGAAAAGCTATGACAAACTTTTTTTTGCTTTGCTATGTCGCTTCAGTCGTGTGAGACTCTTTGCAACCCCATGGACTGTAGCCCGCCAGGCTTCTCTGACTATGGGATTTCCCAGGCAAGAATACTGGAGTGGGTTGACTCTGTCAACCCCTTTTCCGGGGGATCTTCCTAAGCCAGGGACTGAACCCTTGTCTCCTGCATTAGCAGGTGAGTTCTTCACCACTAGTGCCACTTGGGAAACCATGCCAACCCTGTCAGCATATTCAAAAGCAGAGATATCACTTTGCTGACAAAAGTCCATTTAGTCAAAACTATGGGTTTTCCAGTAGTCATGTATGGATATGAGAGTTGGATCATAAAGAAGGCTGAGTACCAAAGAACTGACACTTTCAAACTGTGGTGCTAGAGAAGACTCTTGAATGTCCCTTGGACAGCAAGGAGATCAAACCAGTCAATCCTAAAGGAAATCAACCTTGATATTCATTGGAGGAACTGATGCTGAAGCTGAAGCTCCACTCCTTTGGCCACCTGATTAATGTGAAGAACTGACTCATCGGAAAAGACCTTAATGCTGGGAAATATTGAAGGCAAAAGGAGAAGGGGACGACAGAGGATGAGATGGTTGGATGGCATCACCAACTCAATGGACATAAGTTCGAGCAAACTCCAGGAGACAGTGGAGGACAGAGGACTCATGTGCGGCAATCCATGGGGTTACAAAGAGTTGGACACAGCTTAACGACTGAGCATGCTCAAGCATGCATTGTCACTGTCACCTTCCTTAAAGAATGTAGTTAATTAATAAGTAACTTATGGCTGCTATTTCCATCCAAGAGAATGTGCATGATAAAAAAAAAAAACTGTTCACTTTTGATAGGGTCCACAAGAGGTCTCACTCACCTGGGCACCTCTGGAATTCAGCAGCATGTCTCTTTGGTATGCTGCTGCCATGCCACCCTCAGGGGGCCACAGGTGGGAGCTGCAGGGAAATACAGCATCACCAAAAGCAAACAGCAGGAGTACGCCAGCAACTGACACTTGGGGCGTACACCCAACAACCTCACAGATCACATGCTTCCTCCCCAAACGATACATAACACCCTGCAGAGCAGAGGAAATCCCTCAATGATTCAGACATGTGTGCAAAGATCCTGTACACTGGAGACAAGGGGAACAAGCAGACAACGTTATGCATCATGCCC
>NW_011373323.1:7095-9434 GCF_000754665.1 Bison bison bison
GCCCTGCACAGTAGGAAGTTAGCACCTGAAAGCTGGAACCAAATCTCTACTTTGCTCTTCCCTGCCTTTAAATGGTGTCATCCTGTTTCCACCTGTTCTGGGCGTTAGTTCAGGATAAGATGGCAGAGAGGAAGGGGAGATTAGGGGAGGGGCTGACAACCTATAAAACAAGACAACAATACAAAAATGCAAAAACCAGACTGAGCACTAAAATATTTTATAACACTTGATATAGTGAGTGGTAGGGTATATAAGGGACTTTCTATTGGTAGTAATGTATCTTTTTGTTGGTGTTAAAAGGACTCCGAGATAGGTGACTCTGGGAAGAGAAAGCTGAACTTGGTGGGAGATACTGGATAGCCTCTATCAGCTAGAAGACTAAGGAGTTGTATAGTGTGGTGTTGAGAGTGTGTAAGCCAAGGACTATAAAGGAGAAGATCATCCACATATTGGAGGACAGGGATTTCCTTTGCCCTGCAGGGCGTTATGATTGTTTGGAGAGGAAGCATGTGTTCTGTGAGGTTGTTGGGTGTATGCCCCAAGTGTCTGTTGCTGGTGTACCCCTGCTGTTTGTTTTTGGTAATGTATTTCCATCCACCTCCCACCCTTGCCCCCTGAGGGTGGCGGGGCAGCAGCATACCAAAGAGACATGCTGCTGATTCCAGAGGTGCCCAGGTGAGTGAGACCCCATGTGGACCCTATCAGCTTTGAATTCTTTTAGGTGACAATGCTATACTTTCTTCCACCAATGAAAGAACTGGTGAGCCTTAGCACTTTGTACCTCTTGTTGGGGTATTATTGTATTATTTATTATTTCAGGGGCTGAAATGATCTCAACCTATTATTTTATACTTTGCATTGTAATTGTGCACGTGTCATCTTCCCTACTGAACTCAGTGTTTATTGAAATTTAGAATAGACATGTCAGGTTCATCTTTTTAAACTATCATAGGTTTCAGCAAAAAAAAAATAATAATAAGTTACTTCATGTAAAATATCCAAAATTCTTACTTCATGTAAAATATCCAAAATTCAGAAGCTGGCCCAGTAGCAAATCAGCCGATTGGACTCAAGGTAGCTGTGGTGTAGTGGAAGGAACAATGAATTTGTAGTTGGGTAGAGCTGGGTGTGAATCTCATCTCTAAACTTCTTTCTATTCCATAATTGGACAAGCCTCCATTTCCTCATGAATTCAATAGAGGAGAGTTCTTCCTCTCATAGGGAATCTGATTAGGTGAGCTAGTTTGTTTGAATGTACCTAGTACAATGTTCTGGCATGGAGCAGTTGTTAATCAGGTGTTAGGTGAAGGAATGAATGAGTGGTCTCTACTGATCAGAGATAACTTGGTTTGGTACCTGAAGTGTATTTCATAACTAAATCAATAAAGTATTTTCATTGAAAAAATTGAAAGAAAAATATCCTATTCTTTTGAGAAGTCAGTTTCTTACTATGTGGCTTTCATTGTCAAAACCTATTGCCTATTAATTCATGTTTTCTTTGCTAAACTAGGGTTGTATTTCTGCCCTGAATTGAGCCAAGAGTTTTCTTGATTGAGACAGGATCCATCTGCTAATTTGAGCATTGGCCAGTTTGTAGGCTGGCTTCTACAAATGGACCATAAAAATATATTTCTGAATTTTGACTGTAGATTAATAATATTAATCAGTTAAAATCTTTTAAATTTGTAGTTCATCACCCAAAGCCATCATTAAACTACAAAGAGTACTTTGCTTATTATTTTGTTTCTATCACATTAAAAACTCTTTACTTAATGTCTGACATTCAGTTAATTCATGTCACCACATTTCAACTACATGGTACAGCATTATTCATTCATCCAACTAATATTTATTGGTGCTCACTCATGTCAGACTATGTTTTAGGTGTTGAGGATGTAGCAGTAAATAAGACAGTCAAGGTTTCTCTTTTAATACAAGTTATATTTTATTTAGGGACCCTATGCATTTTTTATTTTATATTGTTTATTTTATACATGTGACTATGATGTCAGGTAGTGATAAGTGGTATACAAAAAGACAGGACGAGAATGTCAGGGAGTTGATGCTATTTAAAATAGTTTTGAGGGACTTCCCTGGTGGTTCACTGGCTAAGACTTCGAGCTCCTAATGTAGGGGGCCTGTCATGATGGAAGGAAGATCAAAGATCCCACATACCACAGTTAAGACCCAGCACAACCAAATAAACAAATACTTGCATGAACACACTGGAAAGGTAGGAGGTGATGGTCATAGAATGGGTCAATGTGAATTGAGACTTTAGAAGTTTAACAGGTCTGACTATAAGATGACTGAGGTGGGGCAGGTGATAAGTTTAATGG
>NW_011373323.1:9535-14309 GCF_000754665.1 Bison bison bison
TTTTTTTTTTCAAATAGTAAATGCTTAGATTTTAAGAGACAGATAACAATCACTTAAAGGAATAATAAAGACATTAGCGCCAATATAGCTGCCGATCATATATTAATTTAACTTACTATAGTTTTTTATTTTATTTTATTTTATTTTTAAACTTTACATAATTGTTTTTGCAAATTTTATTTCTAATATTAAACTTTCTCCACTATTAAATCTTGTTCTTTATCATGAACCTTGAATTTTTCAGCTTTTGTATAATTGAATTATTATTATGTAAATTATGTTTTAGATGATACCCCACTCTATAGGGGTAGAGGAAAGATGGAAGGCAGGACAAGAAGGGGGCAACAGAGGATGAGATGGTTGGATGGCATCACCGACTCGATGGACACGAGTTTGAGTAAACTCCAGGAGTTGGTGATGGACAGGGAGGCCTGGCGTACTGGAGTGCCTGGGGTTGCAAAGAGTCGGACATGACTGCGACTGAACTGAACTGAACCACTCTATAGATACAACATAGATAGCTATGCAAGTGCTAATATTCATGAAAAGAAAATAATATTTTTAAAATCTAGTATAAGTAAGACAATAGTCATATGAAATAATCCTTCAGAATATAGTTAAATACAAATGTAAAATTGTTTTGTGTCTGTTTTTGTTTTTTTTAAGTGGGAAAACATATTGACTTTTGCTGTCATTTCAAAAGAGGAGAAGCTGAATCAGATAACACCTCTGCTTACGAATATGTTAAAGTCATCCTGACTCTGAAAGATGTTTCTTATGGTAATCAATAGAGTTTTTAATCTTATTTATATGAAATTCATGAGTTATGCAGCCCTTCATTGGTAATATAAATGCCCTTCTACTATTGGCTACTCTCTCTGCTACCCCTGTGATCACAGGTTTTGGTGGACCACAAACATCACTTAGACTTTAAAAAGTTATAGCAAAATTTACAAGGTGAGGTCATATGGTAACATGGTAGACTGAGCTGATAAGGATGGCTCTTTCCTTCTACAAAAAACAAGGAAATTATTGCTTAAACCTAAGGAGTGTATTGCATAGACAACCTTAAAAGAAAGGATAAAGTACAGGACACAGTGATAAGAAGGAGTTGATTTTGTGCTGGGCCTAAGTGATTTTTAAATCATACATTGATTCCATTGACTGCAATCTGGAATAGTAACACTTGTTCAAGGACCAACACATAAAACTTAGAGACTTAAAATGATCAGTAAAATTCTGCCCATTGGCTTAGATGAACAGTAAGTGTGCTAACTCTCTCAGGGTTTGAGAAAAAATATGTGTTATTTAGAGGAAATCAAAACCCAAATCTGTGTGTCTTAATGTGAATACAGGATCAGAATTTGAAATTCTCAAGGTTTCAGGAACCGCACACTGATAAATTAATATAAACACTGTCTTGGGGCCATTAAAAGATCTAGGGCTTGAATCTGAGGTAAATAGCCCAACAAATATGTGAAAAGATACTCAAACTCACTAGCAAGTAAAGAATGAAAAATTAAAAAACCAATGAGTAGCAATGTACACACATCAGAACAGCAACAATTAAGAGTGTGAATAATACCAAATATTGGTGAGGATGTGAGAAATGAAAACATTAATACAGTGTCGAGAGGAATGTAAACTCAAGAAGCCATCCTGGAAAACAGAGTGAAATTAAGTCAGTTATCTTGTAACTCAGTAATCCTATCACTGGATGGAGATACCACAGAGGCGAAGCTGCAGAGATCTGTGTCTAAGGGGACTTGCACTATGTATGTCATAGTGTTGTTTGTAGTAGGAGGGAGTTGGAGACAGCCTAGGTGTAATCATTAGGGAAATGAACAAGTAAAATTTGGGGGAAATATACAATATAGGAAACTTTATAGTAGTTAAAAATAATGAACTCTAGATATACATAATACCACATGTATTTTAGATCTTAAAACCATGTTGTTGACTGAGAAGCAATGAGATCTATAGCACAAGACAACTTCTGTAAATTGTGAAAACATAATAGTACATAGAACCAGGCTACATATTTGACTGGGGCTCCCAGGTGGCGCTGACTTCCCTGGTGGCTCAGATGTGGGAAACCCAGGTTCAATCCCTGGGTTGGGAAGATCTGCTGGAGAAGGGAGAACCCGGGATTGAACCTGGGCCTCCCGCATTGTAGGCAGACACTTTACCGTCTGAGCCACCAGGGAAGTCAGAGCCAGCTGGGAAGCCCCAGTCAAATATGGCCTGGTACCTGGTGGCTCAGAGATTAAAGCGTCTGCCTGCAATGTGGGAGACCTGGGTTCAATCCCTGGGTCAGGAAGATCCCCTGGAGAAGGAAATGGCAACCCACTCCAGTGTTCTTGCCTGGAGAAGCCCATGGACAGAGGAGCCTGGTGGGCTACAGTCCATGGGGCCACAAAGAATCGGACACCACTGAAGCAACTTAGCACATATTTGACAAGGTGGTATATTTGACCACATGTTAAAGGTGGTAGATAATAGTGGGTGCCCATGGGTGGGAAAGGGACAGAGAGAAAAATAAACAAAAATGAGAGTGGGAATTTTATCTGTGTTCATAATACGCTATGAACTAAGAATATGATTAACTCAGTTCTTTGCCACTGAGGTCTAAAAATATAACAAATGAATGAATGGGTAAGTAAAGAATGAAAATTAGCTCACACAGTGGTTGGCAGGTATTTTTGTCACATGCCTTGGAAACTAAAAGTCAAATACCTTAAAAAATACTTGATTCTATGTACACACAAATTACACATATTTGATATCCACGTGGTCTGTGTAAAGAAGAGGAGCAAATTTCTTTTGGAGTTAAAACATCCATTCACAAGGTAAGATTAGAAGGCTGAAAAATCACCCTAAACTCACAATTATTTCCCAGTAATGACTCCTTGTTCTTGTGGAGACCAGGGTGGGGAAGGTGGTTGGAATGGAAGGAAGATAGGAAAAATTGGTGGTTCAGAATTCTGAAAATTGTCAATGGGTTGATAAATGGCACATGGATGGGACAGGTGACTGTTCTTTTGTGTACTTGGCCTGCCTTTCTATTAGATTGTCACTTGTGTGTCTCTCTCTCCCTTAGAGCATCCTGCATTGTTCCACAGCTTCTCCACACCTGTCTGTGGGCCATCTACTGTAAATCTTCCTTTGGATGATGCATTTTACCTAGTGGGGACCATTTGTGTCCTTAGCGCTCGGACTCTACAGGTAAGTATGTTGGGTGTGTGTCTCCCCCGTTGTGCCATGCAGGCTTCCTTTAAAGGGACATGTCCTCTTTGGTCTCTCAGCTACTGGACAGCACTGCTAAAGCACCTGATGTGTGCAGAGGGTTGTGTTAGGATATGTGAGTGAGAAAAGACCAGCCCCTGTGTTTCAGAAGATGAACACCCTAAAGAGATGCACACTCATTGACAAGTGGTTTTGATAGTATATTAAACAGGTATACAAGGTCTGGGGGCTGGGACATAGTAAGAGAGAAATCACCATTTTGGCGGGTGGATAAAAGAAGGCTCTGTCACCAGGTGAGTTTTGAAGCAGCTCTTCTGTCTGCCCGTTGCTCACTTAGTATCTTTCTAATAGAGAATTTCCAGATTCTGTCTCAAAAAAAAAAAAAAGGAAAAATCTTTAGTCTTTAGATTCATTTGATTGGTTCAGACTAATGGGTTATTTACCAAGTGACGTACTTAGCAAGCACCTACTATGTGCCAGGCACTTTGCTTGGTGCTGGAAAAACAGACAGTAGACAAGTAATATTAACAGATGTCATGGAGATGATAAAACAGAATTGTGTGCTAATGACTGGTGGGAGTGGGAGTTCAGTAGAGTGTCAGGGAAGATCTCTCTCTGACGATGTGCCTTTTGAACAGAGACTATGAATGATGATAAGATGCCAATCCAGGAAAGAAAGGAAGGCAGTTCAAGTAGAGGGTTCAGCAGCTGTAAAAGTAATGAGGTAGTAACTTGCATGGAGAGTTCCAGGGAACAAAGACCATCATATGACTAGACAAAGTTGTTAATATTGTGATGATGTTGTAATATACAATACATGTACTTACATGAGAGGCCTCTGGATCCAGAGTTCACAACCTTTCTTACTAGCTACAAGATAAGCTCTTGTCACTTACATCTTTTAGCCTCAGGTTCTTTTTCTATAAATGGCGAAAACAGTACCTCTTTGAGGGTTGTTGTGAATTGCAAATAAGACAGCCCCTGGTATATGGTTCAGTTCAGTTCAGTTCAGTCGCTCAGTCATGTCCGACTCTGTGCGACCCCATGAATCGCAGCACGCCAGGCCTCTCTGTCCATCAGCACTCAGTAAATTTGAGTCCTTACAGTCAGGATCATCATTGTCATTTTTATCATTATTATTAGTATCATTACAATCCAGAGGGGGCAAAAGATCTGCTTTACTTTTCCTCTCTGGTTTAAAATCTGGGCTTTAACTGACCACATTTCAGAAGCTGTGAGGGACTTCTTCACACTCAATTTAGAGTAGTGATCTATGTGATCTTTAGAAAATTGGTCAAGAGAAAAGCAATTAAAGTAAGTTGCTAAATCTGTTGGCCCCATTCAGTATCCCTCTCCAGCAGTTCTCTGGGATTTGAGCTCTCATATTTGCCATGAGAAGGCAGACATCCCATTTAGAGGTGGCTCAATGGTAGAGAATCTGCCTGCCAATGCAGAAGACATGGGTTGGGAAGATCCCTAGGTCGGGAAGAGCCCCTGGAGGAAGAAATGGCAACTGATTCCAGTATTC
>NW_011373323.1:14409-16168 GCF_000754665.1 Bison bison bison
AAGAAAAATCTCATTTGAGACGGTGCCCCTACCCTGGGCCCCTTTTGGCACGAGGATCTCTGTTTGTGACCTATGCCAGTTTTTCTCTGGGCTTCTGGGATATTTGTTTCATATTAGTGGTCATTTCAAAGAACAAATCTTGTGAGAAAAGAGGGCTTTTTGGAGGAAGACTTTGTTCCCAGCGTGGCTGTGTAGCAGTGGAAGTGTGGTGAACTCAAGAGTTCAACTTTGAGGTGGACCTACCTTGATCCTGCATCTACGAGTTGTACATCTTTGACCAAATCATCCTAGCTCTCAAATCCTCGATTTTCATGTTTGTAAAATCGAGTGCCTTTCTCACAATGATATACAGATGAGTTGGATTTTCAAATTTACTAAAACCTATACAGATATGTCAGATATTTTTACTATGTAAGTACATTTTAAGTATCTAAAATGCCAATTTTTCTGCAGGGCTTTTTCCGTACAAATGGGCCTAGTCCATTGGTCCCAAATTTGGGTGAGGATGAGCTATCTGAGGACCACAGGTGAGAAGCTATTGTTGTAAGTAATGGGGAACTAGGGTACACTTTTATCCAACAAAACTGAAACAAGAGAAATCATATCTATGACTATTTTTCCATCAAAATGGGAAAAAAAAAAAATTGAGTCCAGATGAGCAATCTACTAGTTTGAACTTCCTTTCTCAGCTAGTATAATTCATATTTTTTTCTAACATATAAATACAAGTAATTGGCTTTCTATAAAAGAAATAAAGCAATAAACATAGCAACCTTAACTGACACAGACGTTTAATTACTTTCAAATTAAGACAATACAGTACACATAGACTTGATTGCTTCTTTTTTAAAAACACTTTAAATGGTAGAAGAATGAATAAGCATTGTAGAAACTGCTATTATACAGGTGTTCCTCTTTTTTGTGAATCTAATCTATTCTTTAACATTTGTTTGTTAACAAATTTTCAGAGAATAAAGGGGGTAATTCCATTATTTTGACTGGGAAAAGTAAAAATGCACTCCTGACCTATAGAAAAATGCCAACTTGCTAGATATCACTTCAACCCCTTAATTCGCCTATTTAACAATCTACCAAGAAATTTTACAAAATAGAAATTTTTTGCAATACTATCTAGTCACTTCATATTTGATAAACTCATTAGTAGATATTTTATATGTAATAAGCCATAATAGTAGACATTGCTCAGTGTAGGATATTGAGAATGGATTACATATTCCTTCTACATTGCAGTGTATGTGGAGATGTAAATAAATAGCAAAATAATACATTAAAGATGAGCACTAGATGCCAGTAAAAGTTAGCAAAATAAAATAAACAAGATGATGCTTTGAGAAGATTCTTCTGATGGAAGGCATGTTTATGTGAGGTCTGGTGGTGGGAGAAGAGAGCTGGAGGCTGTGGTCTCTGTTAGGCTTTGGTGGTGAAATGAGGTAAGGAAGAAACAGCTGGTAAAGAAATGAGTTAAACAGGAAATGCCTGAGGTTCATCTGTGTCTGAATCTGAGGAACAGGGGAGAATCTTCCCTTTCTGGCAGGAGAGCTCAGACGTGTTTGGTGAGGAACCATTGTCTAAAGCTGCACACCAGAGCCACAGGATGAAAAACAGAGCTCATGGTGGCAGTCTGTTTGCGTTCCTTTTGCTTGGTGCCCTACAACTCTTGCTAACACATGACCGAGTTTGTAATTGTGTCACAGGTCTGCTCGTGCCACCATCACACTCACGTGCCCCAGCAAGATTT
>NW_011373323.1:16620-17508 GCF_000754665.1 Bison bison bison
GCGACCCCATGGACTGCAGCCTACCAGGCTCCTCCGTCCATGGGATTTTCTAGGCAAGAGTACTGGAGTGGGTGCCTTTGCCTTCTCCACTGGGCCTCTTAGACTTACCCATCTTCTTCATTAGTTCCTTTACTTTATTAGAAGACCTTTTACTGCGTAAGGTGGGAGAGAGGATATCTATAAAGCATACAGTGTTTAAACACGAGCTCTAGGTACTACTCTGTGAGAATACCTGAGCTACAATAGCAGCCAACCATATCCTTTCACCTGAGGGTACATGACTTGAACATATTCTTCCATGCAACTTACAGCAGGTTTGTTTAGTAGGTTTGGGTAATGAATTTTGTGTCAATTAGTAGATCATTATGGCAAATCTTCAGAGAGTGAGAGTTCAGAGACTGAAGAGACCTGCATTTTATTTTTAAGTGGAACTTAATTGAATGAAAAATATTCTGATGCAGAAACAAGCCAGCTACTACATCAGTGCCACTTGGTCTCCACTCAATATAAGGAAAGGCTTAAAATCATATCTTTTCTAATATAGTGAGAAATTATCATTATTGGAGGGATGCACCATAATGCTATATATTTTAATACTTTCATAAATATGCCTGCAGTTTCTTCAAATATTAGGCAATAGATTTTTCATCATGTAAACAATAAGATAAGAACATGACAAGAAATAATTGATGGATTTGATGAAGAAAATTCTGTATAATTCCAGCTGTCCTCACTTCCCTCTCATATCCCTCTCCTCTTTTCCAACCACCTCAGGTCTCACATGATGGGTTGTTGGTGGACCTGGCTCATCCACTAGTCTGAAGTCTATAAAGGAGGACCTGTCAGCCTCATCCCTGTTTAGCACAGAGCTTGACATTGAGCAGGCAT
>NW_011373323.1:17608-19100 GCF_000754665.1 Bison bison bison
CTGTGTCATGAGACTTCACAAATATAGTACAGTATTGTTACACCTCAGTGTGAACCAGTATTGCCTTATTTTTTTTTTCATAGACTTATTCTTTGTCCTCTGGATATTTTCAGATAGCAACAAGAAGAGAGATATACGTCAGGCATTAGTTTGTAGGCACCCTGAGTGGCAATTGATAATCTGTTCCGCTTTTGTGGTCTGAGGGATGGTTGAAAAAGTAATCAGGCACAAAGTTCATAGGGACCTAGAGCTCCCCAGATGCTTCTGGAACTTCCCTTGGTAATTTTCAGTGTTTTTTTGAAAGGCAAGAAGCATCCTGTTAAGAGGCTTGAAAGGTTTGTGCTTATGAAAGAAACACAGAGAGGGAGATTTAAAAATGTTTAGAAGAAAGGGTTTCTTTCCAGGCAAGATGTCCTGTCCTTGCATGTTTCTGAGGCTAAAGAATCTTTCATTTCAGAAGAGGGACTCAGTGGTTGGGTTTTCCATTTGAGCTACAGATACACTGGAGGAGAAGGTCTTGCTTGAACATAGAAAAATAATGAATACTTCAGAACTGGTGAGGAGTAGGCACAGAATTGAATACTGTATGGCCCTTTCCCATCTTCCTACTGCTACAATCAGAGGAAGCACTGAACTACTGTTACTACTCTTAGTTTCTATGTATCAGTGAGGCCCCAAATTATGTCATAACATCATCTTGATAGAAGTGCATCTTGTACTTTATGCCTCATGAGGTGATCTCATGTTTATTGACTTATTCTCCACAAACTGTTAGCTAGATTTTAGACTCATTGTAAAGATGAGAAAGTGCAGTCACAGAGGATGCATGATTTACCCAAAGCCATGCAGTTGGTTAAGCAGTAGAGCTGGCATGGGGACCCAGATTCTCCTGGGCTGGTTTCTGTTAGGATGTCACTTAAAGGCACTGTGGCTGGTATCGGGTTCCAAGGAGAAAACTCCAGGAGTTTGGGAAGTACTTGATTGGGGACATTACTTTGAGAAGACGTTTTTTCTTTTAATGTATGTCGTCTTAGATGGAGAGAGAGAGGAGTTGTTAGTATGGTAGGAGATCACATCAATTAGCCCAAACATTTTCGACAAAGATAGTATCTTTTCCCCCAAAGGTAGAGTAGGTAACACTGGAAAATCAGATGACAGGTATGTCCGAGAGTTCTAGTAGCTCTTCCCTTTGTCTGCAGTCTTCAGAAACTCTCCTGAAGAAGGTGGTCCCCAGGGAGACTCCACCTGTCAGCAACTGCACCAGAAAGAATGTCCCTGGTGAATTCCCCTTCCATCTTGTTTCGGTGAAGTGTTATCTTGTACAGAGCTGTGAGGAGAATCTTGCAAAGATGTTCAGTTCAGTTCAGTTGCTCAGTTCCATCAGCCTCTTTGTGACCCCATTGACTGCAGCACGCCAGGCTTTCCTGTCCATCACTAACTCCTGGAGCTTGCTCAAACTCATGTCCATCCAGTCGGTGATGCCATCCAACCA
>NW_011373323.1:20000-20872 GCF_000754665.1 Bison bison bison
TAAATATGACTTACTTTATTATAAATATGGTGCAGAACTACTTTCCCTGTAGGAAAAGTGACACCTCAAAGATTGACAATGTTATGTATTAAGAAAAATAAGAGAGTTAATATTAGTGTATCATATGTTAATTTCTTTTTTTATGAATAGTATTTCTTTATATTCTCAGGTCTAATTTTCCTTGTTATGGCTTCTTAGATACACCCATCATTTAAAAGTGGACATTTAATTTCCAATTACATGGGTTTTTTAAAGTATCTTTGATGCTAATTTCTCATTTAAATGCTTTCTTCTCTGCAGTCACCCTCTGCGTTTTTTTCAGTCTTTTAACTTTATTGATGCTTTCAATGGCTAAGTCAAAGATCTCTCGTGGTAAATGTCACATTGCACTTGAAAATATATGGGTTATTTTCAAATATCTTTTGATATTGATTTCTAACATAATTCCACAGTGATAAGAAAACAGACTCTATGATTTCAATACCTTTAGACCACCTAGTTTTACATCCCTGGATATGTTCCAGTATCTCCTAGTTTATAGTCTATGGGAATTTAAAAGAATTTGTATCCTACTCTTGTGTGAAAATGGTACAAATCTTAACTGTGTTGAATTAATTGGTTTACAGTGCTTTTCAGGTCTACTATATCCTTCTACTTTTCTATATATCCATTCTGTTAGTTTCTGAGAGTTTGATATTGAAACTCCAACTAAAAATCTTAATTTACCTACTTCAAGATAATTGTAATATATGGTAGAACTATATGTAACTTTGTTCTATATTTTTCAACTCGCCTATAAATATATTATCAATAATTTTTTTAAAAAAAAGAAAAAAAGGAAAATAAAAGAGTTTTTTTTTCTTGTTTGAACT
>NW_011373323.1:20972-21353 GCF_000754665.1 Bison bison bison
TTCTTCCTTTGGAGGATAGAAAGGACCATGTGATAGATTACCTAATTGGTGCTGACTAGGAAGTTCCAAACTGGTTGATTAAGATTCCACTGCTGGTAAAGGCTGAGACTGCAGTTAGGTTAGGCATTAAATCTGGGTTTAGTAACATGGGTTTTAACACAAGTGATACCATTTGGGGTGTTTGTTTTTTTTCTTAACAGAACCTCATTTTTACTGTATTACAGAGAATTTAGTGGTAAGTGAGATGTGTTTTAGTTCAGTTCAGTCACTCAGTCGTGTCCAACTCTTTGTGACCCCGTGAATCACAGCATGCCGGGCCTCCCTGTCCATCACCAACTCCCAGAGTTCACCCAGACTCATGTCCATCGAGTCAGTGATGCC
>NW_011373323.1:21453-21839 GCF_000754665.1 Bison bison bison
GCCAAAGTATTGGATATTCAGCTTCAGCATCAGTCCTTCCAATGAATATTCAGGATTGACTTCCTTTAGGATTGACTGGTTTGATCTCCTTGTTTTCCAAGGTAATCTCAAGAGTCTTCTCCAACACCACAGTTCAAAAGCATCGATTCTTTGGCACTTGGCATTCTTTATAGTCCAACTCTCACATCCATACATGACTACTGGAAAAACCATAGCCTTGACTAGACAGACCTTTGTCAGTGAAGTAATGTCTCTGCTTTTCAATATGCTATCTAGGTTGGTCATAACTTTCCTTCCAAGGAGTAAGCGTCTTTTAATTTCATGGCTGCAGTCACCATCTGCAGTGATTTTGGAGCCCCAAAAAATAAAGTCTGACACTGTTTCCA
>NW_011373323.1:22271-23992 GCF_000754665.1 Bison bison bison
GTTTCTCTTTTCACCTATTTATAGACGTATTCAAGAGGAAACAGGATGTTTTGGAATGGAATCCTCAGAAGTTGAAATTACTGATGTAGAAGTACGTACATTGAGTACATAGAGTCATGCCTTATTTCCATAATGTTGACTGTTTAGTTAATGTGTGTGGCCAAGGTGGGGGAAGAAAAGAATTTTCCTGCTACCCTTCTAGGTTCTCAGGTAAGATGCCCCTGTAATTAAGACAGGATTAACAGGAGAAGGATGAATGGAAGCTTAGTAATGGGTATTTATATATTTCTTACATACATGGGAGAGACCCAATAATATTGAATAACTCTCTGAAGTGACTCAAGCCACCATCTTGAATACCATTTTCAGCTAAGATAAAAGAAGGTGATGGGAGTGGGGAGTCAGCAGTGGGGATACAGTAAACAAGGGTTAAGGTTTTCTGCAGATTTAAGTTCTGGTCTTCTGCACTAATAAGTTTCTAGAAACTAAGAGTCATCCTTTTCTACCTGGTGCAGAAAGGGAGACATACTTATAAATGGAGATTTCCCTTATAAATATAAATGTATCTTACAAAATGGTAACTTCTATTGGTTTTCAGAGCTCCTCCTCTGCCTGCTGTTTCTTAGAAATAACCAGCTCAAAATAACCCTTATGCCAACAAGTCATATTTTGGGGTGGCAATTTCAGCCTCCCTCGAACCTACATATAAAGGTTTTTAATTTGAAGTATCCCATATGGACACAGAACATGAGTGGTATTCCATAGTTGCCATTTTATAGTTATTTCTTATTGGAAGCAGTAACAGCCATGCTTGGAATGGTCCCTGTAGTAGCTTTAAAAAGAATTAAGCTAGCCTCTGTGCCAGACATCATTCCAAGTCTTTTTGACTTGTGAGTGCATTTTGAAATCAGAGGTTATATAGCCTATAGCCTGCTCCTATAGGCTATGTGAGTAGACTCATGAGATGGCAGAGTCCTCTGCCGATTATGGGTAGAACGAATCCCTAATTAATGTGAATTGTCCTCCATCCTTTCCTTAAGCCATTAAATGTATCATTCAATTATCCATTCACCAGACGTTCCGCTAGAGAACCCTATAGGGATATACCTGAATAGAAATATGAAACTTGGGTCTGCCCTCAATAATCTAAATTCTAGCCTGGGGGATAAGATCAAAGTGCAAGAAAAACAGATATAGAACAACAAATAACCATCCCAGGAAGCCTTCCCCAATGAATAGGCTTTCACCTTACTTGTTACTCCATGGGTGCATACAACATAGCTACTAGGCTGATTCAGGGTGGTGGTGATAGTACTATAGAGAGAAAGATGGCTTGGGTATCAGAAGATAAGAGCTCAATTCCTGATTCTGCCTTTACCAATTAATTATGTGACCTGGGGAATGTTATTTTACCATGGGAAGCTTCAGTTTCATTATGTGTAAAATGGGAGTGGTAATAATCTCTGCCAGGCTACCTCATAAAGATTAGATAACACTCAAAGGAACTGCATTTATTGAACTGGCCAAAAAGTTTACTTGAGTTTTTCCATATGATGTTACAAAAAACCTGAATGAATTTTTTAGCCAAACCCATCTCAGGATATTGTCTGTATTCCTGCAATAGAATGAATCTTCTATGAGAGCGGGGGTAGTATTGTTCATCAGCATGTCACCAAACACCTTGAACAGTACTGGCCACACATAGTAGGTGTTCATAAATA
>NW_011373323.1:24569-26742 GCF_000754665.1 Bison bison bison
GTTTTTTTTTTAAAGAATCTCATAATCTTATCACAATGGCCCAATTGCTATTTAATTTTGCTATTTCCATTCAGTCTCGGTCTACCATCACTTCTGTTTTTAACTTTGTTATAAATGATAGCTTGCCTGCTACTCCATTTCCTTTGGTCATCACTTATTGCTAAAGTCTGTCTTTGGACAGTCTCAAATTTAGTCATTTCAGTAACTGGACAATATACTATGGTATTAAGGGACTTGTGTTTCCAATCAAGATGGAGCAACAGGGACCAGATTGACTTTCCTGCCCAAAACAGCCAAAAATAAAAAACAAAAAAATACGACATAACAGTTTTCAAGATAATGGACAGAAGGCAACAAAAGACAGGGACTCTTAAGAGATAGGAAATGAATGAAATGAGCCCTGCAATTGCCATAACTTACTACCTAGAGAGTTACCAGGCCATTTAGCCAAGAGGGAGGACACACAGGGATCCCAGTAGAATTCCTGAGCTGAGGAGACTGAGGTGAGACTAGATAGTCTAAAGTTGCTTGCAGATTACCAGAGAGGAGAGGGCTGCATGGATGAAGGTTGCTATGGGGATCTGTAAGGGGAGAGAACCACTCAAGAAATTAGAGGAAACAGTGCCAAAATTCTTACAGGGTCAGTAATGCTTCCTGTTTCTATCTGCCACATTGGAAATTCTCATAATACACAGGACACGAGGCATAAGAGTACACAGAGAGATCTTGCCTCAGTTATGGGGGAAAGTTAGCCCCAGGCTGACTATTGCTCTGGTTCTGACTATCAAGTCATTAAGGCAAGACCAAAGGGATCCTAAAGGAAATCAACCCTGAATATTCGTTGGAGGGACTAATGCTAAAGCTGAAGCGCCAATAATTTGGCCACCTGATGCGAGCCGACTCATTAGAAAAGAACTGGATTCTGATAAAGATAGAAGGCAGGAGGAGAAGGGGACGACAGAGGATGAGATAGTTGGCTGGCATCACCAACTCAATGGACATGAGTTTGAGTAAACTCTGGGAGATGGTGAAGGACAGGGAAGCCTTGTGTACTACAGTCCATGGGGTTGCAAAGAGTTGGACACGACTGATTGACTGAACAACAGCAACAGCAAATGGGCCAAATTGTTTTCAAGTAATTTAACTACATTCCAAAACAAAGATAGAGTGTTTCTAGGAATGTAAAATAATCCATAATCCAATAAATAAAATTAACAATATTTGGCATCTACTCAAATATTACCAGGCATTTAAAAAAGCAATAATATGTAACTCTTATTGAAGAGAAAACCCAATCAATAAAAACTCACCCAGATCCAATACAGGTTTTAGAATTAGTGGACAGGGATATTAACATATGTGTTACATATGTTCAAATTTTCAAGTAGAGATGTGGAAGATGGGATAAAGTCTCAAGTTAAAATTTGAGCAATGAAAACAACACTGGATGGGATTGATGGCAGATTAAACCTTGCAGATTTTGTAGATTGGGAAATTTAAAGACGTTATAATAGAAATTCTCCAAATAAAGAGAAAAAAAAGTTTAAAAAGAACAAGAAAAAAGGAAAGTGTATCAATTGGCTGGTAGAAACTTTTCAAGTAGCCAAATGTACATGTAAATATAGTCTCCGAAATGTAGAGGGAAGCACAAGAAAAAATATTTGAAATAATAATGGCCAGAGATTTGTCCACATTTGATAAAAGCCGTAAACCCAGAGATTCAAGGATCTCAACTGAATCTAAGCAAAAGAAGAGTGAAGAAAACCACACAAAGCATACCTTGGTCCCTGCCAGGTATCATAATATTTTGATCTGTCGGCTGTTACTATGGACTATGTTGTATTTAATAAAGCAGGTTCTGTTGAGAGCAGCTACTAAAAGGCTTCTCTGATAGCTCAGTTGGTAAAGAATCCGCCTATAGTATGGGAGACCTGGGTTCGATCCCTGGGTGGGGAAGATCCCCTGCAGAAGGGAAAGGCTAGCCACTCCAGTATTCTGGCCTGGAGAATTCCATGGACTGTATAGTCCATGGGATCGCAAAGAGTTGGACACGACTGAGTGACTTTCACTTCACTTTTCCAACTGGCAAGGAATTGAGAACAAGGCAAAGTATTGAGAACAAAGTTCTCTCCACAAAACCACCACTTCACTGTTTGATCAGCAGTGGCTTTAA
>NW_011373324.1:0-1381 GCF_000754665.1 Bison bison bison
AATTTAATTTAAAAAACAAACAAAATAAATAAATAAAAACATAAAAAAAAAAAACAGCCCAAATAAGAATATCAATGTCACTGTGTAACAGTGTCTTGGACCCTTTTGTTATTGTCAGGGATTTGGGATATATAACACAAAATGGCATTTTTAGAAAAGTGGTAGATATCTCTGGTTCTTGGTACTCTGCAGCCTTATTATGCATCCTAGCCATCTCACCTCCCTCTTCATGGCTTACTTTCACATTTCTCTCCTTCTGATCCTTTTTGCACCCCACCCCTCTTCAAAGGCTGGTGGCACTCAGGAGCAATATTTAAACACTTTGAGAGTCTCTCAAGGGAAGGATGCTATCTGTAAAAAACCTTTTTATTGTTATAAGTACAGCTTAATGACTTTTCACACATTGAATGTACTTTGTCGCCAGGCACCCACCCCCATTTCAAAAGAGGACACTACCTGCATCCCACAAGCCGTTCTCACTCTATTCCTAGTCAAGAGTTCCCTCTGAAGGTAGCCATCATTCTGACTTCTCATAGCATATAAATTTTGTCTGCTTGGAACTTTATAATTAATTTGCACATGACTTTTATGGCCCAAGCACCTTCCATGCCATCTTACATGAAGCTTACACTGCTACTGAAGATGCTGAGGTTTAGAAGGGTTAAGTACACTGTGCAGAATCCCGTATTATTTGGATTAGAGCAGAGATTAGAACCCAGCCTGACCTGACTTCAAAGCCTGTTGTTGTTGTTATTTTAAATGATAGCTTACTATACATATGATCTCAGATTTAGGGCTATGCCAGATTATTTTCATACAATTTAATGATAAATGGTAGTGTCTTTCCAAGCAATGCTCTTTATTTTATTGATAACATTTCTAGCTATAAAAACTTTTAATGTGTGTATTATCTAGAAATGCTGGGGAAAGAAAAGAATGCAAAATGGTAGAGATCTGTGTTCTGTCTGTTCGCAGGTGAGGCAGAGATGCTACTTGTTTCCCCCAAATTTGAGCTCCTTTGTTGTAGTGTTGAGTTAGTGCTGGCAAACCAGAATCTATGTTTCTTATCTTGCTTGTATCTATTGGAACCACATGACAAATTCTCACTACAGAAATGTATGTGATAGTGATGTGTGTCATCTCCAGGCATAAATGGTTCAAAGCCGGTATTCCTCCTTCTCCCTGTCTTTTTCTGCATGTCAGACAGACATAGACAGCTCAGTGTGGGCCTTTAAGTCCATGGTGATGCTGAAGCCATCAAGGGAGTCTGAGTCCCAAATCACAGCTTGAAAGAGATGAAAGCTACCTACGCATCAGGAATGCCCATTTGGACTTTGCAGGAGTGAAGAACAATAAACTTCTGTTGTGCTAAACCTCTGAC
>NW_011373325.1:0-1983 GCF_000754665.1 Bison bison bison
AAAAACTAGTGGTTATTACTCGTTTTATGAAGGGCCAACATAGGGGTGTGGTAGTTGAAAGATACAAACTGTTGCGTATAAGATAGGCTACAAAGATATACTGTAAGACCCAAGGAACATACCAGTACTTTGTAATAACAGTAAATGGAGTATAGACCTTAAGAGTATATAAAAAATAAAATTAAAATGTCATATGATCATCTCAAAATAAAAAGAGTGACAAAGGGCCTCTGAATCAAAGAGAATAGTGTGTGTGGGTGTGTGTGTAGGGGGAGGCAGGAGGGTGATATTGGACATGGTTTCCAATCAGAGAGCTGTGAGAGTGAAAATGTCAGAATGGAAGGCCAGGTCATTCTGGGATTCTGTCCTCAATAAGGCTGAGAAGAAGGGAACACAGGTGAAGGTGTGGTAGACAAGCAGCGCTCATCTAGGTGTCTTGAGGGTCAGAGTTTCCCAGTGGAGGGTCTCTCTCTATCTTTTTTTTCAATTTTGGCTGCACAGGCTCTCTTTTTATGGTGAGCAGCCTTAGTTGCTCTGTGCATGTGGTATCTTTCCGGGGATCAAACCCTTGTCCTCTGCATTGGAAGGTGAATTCTTAAACCGAACCACCAGAGAAGTCTCCCAGTGGAGAGTCTTGAATGGGTTATACATGTCAGGAGCTGGGGAAACCAGAACAGCCTTCTCAGTTTACCTGCTAGATATACCAATTTCACCATTTTTAAAATGTGCTATCGAGTTAAAAACAAAAACAAAACACAGCTTGAGAAGCACTGGTCTCTTGAAGATGAGATTTCTAAAGAAGACGAGATTCCTAAAGAGAAGGAACACAGAGGACTTAGGCAGAACAGAATCAAGGACGCGTTCTGGGGTGGGATCAATCCTTCAAACCCTCAGACGTGCTGGCACAGCAGAGGTGTTGGAGGACCAAATGTTATTGATGCTCCCCCATTGCAGACCACAGAGGAAGGAACAGGACAGGCACTGCGGGCCGCCTGGGGTGCAGGTTCAATAGTCAGCTGCCTGCTACTCCTGCTACCCAGTCACTGTCCCTAAGGGCCCCAAAGTATGGCCTCAGCATATACGATGAGTCTGGCCCAGTCCTGAGCTAAGCCGACCCAGGTGAGGGGCTGTGGTGGACAGGCCAAGGATTCTAAAGGGAGACTCATGTCTCTTCCTGATTCCACCTCTTCCCAGCTTGGAGCCCCAACAAAGTCTACCACTGCTCTAAGGCTGTGTCCACATCTACACACAGAAAGAGGCTCACGGGTTGATGAGCATGGGACCAAGCTGCGGTGTACCTCAACACCTGGCAAGTGGTAGGCACGCTGAGAACAGGAGCTCGGTTCTGCCTGATGGAGAGGCCTGGCATTATTGTGGCCTGGGGGTGTGGCACATTTTGCAGATGGGAGAGACCACATACCTGTCCTCTGTTGGGTTGGCCTAATCTGTTTGTCCGGACTTTCTTCCCTGTCCAACTCTTGCTTGCCTCTTTTCCTCTCCCTGTGGGAGTTGGACCCCATCTCTCGTCCTTGTGACTGCTCATCAGTGTTATTCCAATAGGACCATTGTTCAGATCCAAAAGGGTGCTGCACCTTGACTTTACTCCATCACTGGTTTATACCTGCAGTTCTAAGACTAGGCTCTGCCATACCTCTTGGGGCTCACGGACTCAGCTGGTGGCTTCACATTTGGGGGTCTTTCCTATGGAGCAGCTGTGCTGTGCTTAGTTGTTCATTCCTGTCTGACTCTTTGTGATCCCCTGGACTATAGCCTGCCAGGCTCCTCTGTCTGTGGGATTCTCCAGGCAAGAACACTGGAGTGGGTTGCATGTGCTTCTCCAGTGGATCTTCCCAACCCAGTGATCGAACCCATGTCTCCCATATTGCAGGCAGATTCTTTACCGACTGAGCCCCCAGGGAAGCTCAAGAATACTGGAGTGGGTAGCCTATCCCTTCTCCAGGGGATCTTCCCAACCCAGGAATC
>NW_011373326.1:0-939 GCF_000754665.1 Bison bison bison
AAAAAAAAAAAACAAAGAATCTTTTCTCCTAGAGAGGGTAACAGTCACCCCTTTTTACAGGATGAAAATTCACCACTATACATCAGAAGTTCCTGAATGGACACAGCCTGACCTGCAGGCCCGGGAGCGTCTCCCTGACTTAGCAGCTCCAGCACTTCTGCAGTCATCGTCCCAGCCTGGCCTGGATCCCAGGCTGAGCAGAGCAACCGCCGGTCAGCCCCACCCAAGCTCACCAGACCAGCCTCCTGGGCAGCACATGCCCACCTTGCTGTCCTAGTTCAGGAAATGCCAGCTGGGTTCTCTGTACTCAGCGTGTGCCCTGTCCAAGCAGCGGATGGTGCTAAAATGAAGCTTTACTAGGAGGTAACAGAAGAAGAGAGCAGAGAGGAGGCAGTCTAAGCACACCCACCAAACACAGTTGACTCTTGAACAACATAGGAGTTTGAACGGCATGGGTTCAGCTACATACAGATATTTTTTTTTAATGAAACATACTGGCAACTTTTTTGGAGGTTCGAGACAATTTAAAAAACTCACAGATGAACGATGTAGCCTAGAAATATCAAAAAAATTCACAAAAAGTAAAGTAGGCCATGAATCATATAAGTGGATTCTAGTCTACACTTACATAGGTATACGATGAGTAATATTTAATATAAAACTAATAATGTGTTTATTTTCTTACCAATTTATAACTTTGCTTTCAAAGAATTATATTACAGTATAGCATGACTCTCTCGTAATTGGAGAAACTGCGCATCAGCCTATCATCACAGATGTTTCTAAGTAACAATGCTTCCAATACTATATTGTGAATATGAATGTAATACTGTACGCCATAAAAACTGTATAAAGATTCACTCATTAGTGTATAGGCTAGGCTACCATGAAGCCATCATATTGATTATTACACCAGGCTACCATAAAGCCATCACATTG
>NW_011373327.1:0-2497 GCF_000754665.1 Bison bison bison
TGCCTCAGATGCCCTGTTTCCTGGGCTCAGTCTCTGAGTCGGCCTTACTTGAGGCTCTTTGCTGGTGTTTGGGTGGGAGCTGGTGGAGTTACGCGTACAGGGGTAACTTCCATGAGTTGTGCTGTGTTTCTGTCTCTGTCCTCACTAGAAAAGAACAGCTCATGCCCCCAAAGCCCATAAAACATCAACCACGACTATAAAATTAATTATGAAAGTGTCTGAAAGCCCAGGCTAATCGTTTCTCTAATGGAAGATTAAAGGTGACCGTCCACAACAAGCAATATATTCTAGATGAGCTGATGGCTCTCGAGGTCATTAGTTCTTGAAAAAAAGTTCCAGCTTTAAAAAACATGCCATTGGAAACCTTGAATGGACTCTAGATTTCTATATTCTCATAGAAATGATGGAAAGAGTAAAATTAAGGAATTAGAAAATGATGTGCAGAGACTTCCCTGGTGGTTTAGTGACTGAGACTCTGGGCTCCTGGTTCCGATGGCCTGAGTTCGGATCCCTGGTCAGGGAGCTAGATCCATGTGCCGCAACTAAAGATTCTGCACGCCACAACTAAGACCTGACTTAGCCACATAGATACCTATGTGCATAGACTAGACGTGAACAAGAAGAGCCATCGAAAGGCCAACACCATTTGTCAGAGGTAACACCCAAAGAACACCATTTCTGTTAACCAGCAGTGGAGATGTTCTCTTATGTTGAGATCAGAAGTACAGTGGAGGGAGTTGACTGGTGGCATAGTGCTTAGGTGGCATTGGCTCTTTCACTGCTGGGGCCCAGGTTCAGTCCCTGGTCGGGAACTGAGATCCTGCAAGCTGTGTAGTACAATCAAAGTTTTTTAAAAATTTTAATTAAAAAAAAGAAATACAATGGAGAAGTTAGAACACTGTAGAACAGTGATTTTTGCTGGTATAATGAGGATTAAAGTATTTCAAAAGGCAGTAATGAAAGATTTGTCCTAGGTTGTTAAACCTGTCACTTGGTAAAAGTATTATTATTGTTTTTTTTGCAGAGGATTACTATCAATGATAGGGCTTCCCAGGTGGCACAGTGGTAAAGAATCCTCTTGCAATGCCAAAGACTCGGTTTGATCCCTGGGTTGGGAAGAACTCCTGGAGAAGGAAGTGGCAACCCACTCCAGTATTCTTGCCTAGAAAATCCCGTGGACAGAGGAGCCTGGTGGGCTATAGTTTATGGGATTGCAAAGAATCAGACATGACTGAGTACGCGTGCACACACACACACATGCACACAGACACGTGCCCGTACACACACACACACACAAACACACACTATAAATGATACAAAATCCCCAAATCTCAATGTAAAATCTCTATGGTTTTGATGTCCTATACATATTTGATAAACATTTCTTAATAATTGATGCTGATTATTTCCCAAACTTAAAGTAAGTCCTTTAAGTTGTAGGGAAATAGTTACTCTGGAAATGAAATGAAAGTGTTTAAAATGTTTTAAATTTTGATTTGAAGTAAAGTTTAATCTATTATTTGCATTTCCATCCACAAGTTTTAAAATGGATAAATATTGGGAATGGTTTGAATTAAGTAGTTCTGCAGTGTTTAGATGGTTATATATAAAGTGCTTGGTATCTATGTGTGTAACATATATATACATACATATATATATATATATATACACTTATCGTAAACAAAGAGTTCATGTGTCTCCTCACATTTTTTTCTGTCATAAAAACATGTTAGGGCCCAATGTCCACAGAACAGAAGAACAAATAGCAAATTTATTATTCTAGATACTATATTAGTGCCAGTCATTTGACTAAAAATCTTCCTGAGAATACTTAAATTTAACTCAAGCTAGATTCAATTTCTTCTGTAAAAAAAGGGACAGGAATTATTTTAAAATGTTTATTAGATGCACTGTATTTACCAGGCAGTTTTAGGTCCTGATTAGATATTATTTCTGAATTCTTACAGCTTTAAACCTCTATGAACAAGTGGAGGGGGGCGGTCAGTCTGAGTTACTACTTTGACAGATTAATGCTATAATCCAGGTATAAAATTACTTAGTTGAACAAATAGTTTTGAATTTGCAGAATCTTTATTTATAGGTTTAATGCATAATTATGCTTAATTCAGAATTTGTGATAAATCAGGCAGGCTTGATGAAGCTTACTTTTATGTCATCTATAAAGAAAAGGTTGGTTAAGCTAATCAACAATAAGATTTTTTTAAGGAAACATTTAAACCTTCTAAAAAGAACAAACTCTTTGTAAAACTCCCATCAATACCTCAGAAGCAATTGCTCCCAAACAAATCGTTCATATGCTTCAAATTAATCATGTCTGTCTATTAATGGGGCCAACTCTCGAAGGATATTTCTTGCTTATATAGTTCTTGTTAGCCGCTAAACTTAGCCACTAAAGTGCATTTGAATAGATTTTATACTTTAAGCTTTTTATTAAATATCATAGGAGTCTTCCAGGTTAACCAAAATAAGGAGGTGC
>NW_011373327.1:2597-3883 GCF_000754665.1 Bison bison bison
TCTCATGCATCAAGCCTGGACTGGTGATCTGTTTCACATATGATAATATACATGTTTCATTGCTATTCTTACATATCATCCCACCCTCACTTTCTCCCACGGAGTCCAAAAGACTGTTCTCTACATCTGTGTAAAGACACCATGTTGGTGGCTGTTTTCTTTGTGTATTTTTCCTGGTCACAATCTCTTCAGGAGTCATTTTGGCATATGCAATTTGTGTGGATTATAATAGACCAGAAAGGAAATCTGTGGCAAGAAAGAACTATGGGGGAATCACTGAGGAGATTTTTTTGTAAGCACAGATTCTGGGACCGTACGCTAGATGATTTCTATAGTACTTTCCATTCCTGACGTGTTTGTTCATGACTGGGAGGGGGAGTCAGCTCCATATGAATGGAAAGTGGAGATAATTGTTGTTGCAGATGTGTATTGAATGCTTATTGGGCACCAGGCAATGTTCTAGGTGTTTCACATATAGGAACTCAGCTGATCCACCCAGTAACCTCATGAGGTCATTTCTTTTATGGTCCTCATTTTACAGATAAGGAAACCCAGGCACTGGAGGCTACTATCCCAAGCAAGATCTCTGAGCACGTAAAAGAGAGCTGGGATCTGAACACCAGCCGTAGTCGTTCCAGAGACCGTGTTCTACATCCCAATATAGGACCACTCCTCAATAGCCAGGAGGCTCCTAAGAAGCCCTAGAGTACCTCTGAATACATTTAAAAAATTGACCCCTTTTGCCCCACTTGTGATGCTATTTATAGGTGACAGTTGATAGACTGCTGGTACCTAAAAAGCGCAATACTGTAAGGACATAGAGTTGTCTCACTCATTGACCAGCATGGCACATTTCCCCACGCAGTTACATAGGAATGCACCCTGGGACATGGTGAGAAAGAAAGTGCAAACTGTCTGGTTCTCTCTTTGCCATCATTAGGTCAATGGGGTGACAGTTCATGGAGCCACGCCCCTCTTTAATGCTTGCTGCAGTGGCAGTGCTGCGTGTGTCAACGTGCTGCTGGAGTTTGGCGCCAAGGCCCAGCTCGAGGTGCACCTGGCCTCACCCATCCACGAGGCAGTGAAGAGAGGTAAATGAGGCATCGCATCACACTCACAACATTGAGGGGCTCCCTTCAGTCTGCATGAATCAAGGGTAGAGTGTTCACCTTGCAAGGATCTTCCAGACCTTCTTCACCAGGAGACTAGGTGTGGCTTAATTAATCCTACAGCAGTAACTTCAATAGGAAATAACACCGGGGAATGACATAGCATTTCTTAGAACT
>NW_011373327.1:5300-5675 GCF_000754665.1 Bison bison bison
CCCCCAAAAAAAAAAAAAGCTACTAAAGTGAGCTGAAAATATTTAATTTTGAATGTCACACAGTTCTTATGGGAAAGCAAGTAAAGCATTTAAAATGACTAAAAATATCTTTTGTAAATTTTATTTATTTTTTTCTTTTGATTTTATTTTATTTTTTAACCTTACTATATTGTATTGGTTTTGCCATATATCAAATTGAATCCGCCACAGGTATACATGTGTTCCCCATCCGAACCCTCCTCCCTCCTCCCTCCCCATACCATCCCTCTGGGTCGATAAATTTATTTTAATTAGAGGCTAATTACTTTACAATATTGTATTGGTTTTGCCATACATCAACATGAATCCACCACGGGTGTACACGTGTTCCCCATC
>NW_011373327.1:5775-6111 GCF_000754665.1 Bison bison bison
CTCCCACAGAGTCCAAAAGACTGTTCTATACATCTGTGTCTCTTTTGCTGTCTCTCATACAGGGTTATCGTTACCATCTTTCTAAATTCCATATATTTAGTTAGTATACTGTATATATATGTATATATGTATATATATATATATATAGCGTTAGTATACTGTATTGGTGTTTTTCTTTCTGGCTTACTTCACTGTATAATAGGCTCCAGTTTCATCCACCTTATTAGAAGTGATTGAAATGTATTCTTTTTAATGGCTGAGTAACACTCCATTGTGTATATGTACAACAGCTTTCTTATCCATTCATCTGCTGATGGACATCTAGGTTGCTTCCAT
>NW_011373327.1:6211-7066 GCF_000754665.1 Bison bison bison
CCAAAAAAAAAAAAAAAAAATCTAGGTTGTTTCTAAAGCCCATTCCAGATAACCAATGATTCTGTGAATAGTTAATATTTTCCTTACTTGAGTGAAGTTTTCTTGTGTTCTACCAGGTAATAGAGAGTGCATGGAGATTCTACTGGCAAATAATGTTAACATTGACCAAGAAGTGCCTCACCTTGGAACTCCCTTGTATGCGGCTTGCACCTACCAGAGGCTTGACTGTGTGAAGAAGCTTCTAGAATTAGGTAACTTCCAGTAGTCTTTTCATGAGAAGAACTGAATAATCTTGCTTTTCCATGGCTTCACAGACTAAGTTCTTGTCAGGCTGGACAAAATTCTGACAGCATTTGATGTTTCAGTGCTTAAAATGGAACTTCAGAGATGAGTGTCTGTAGTTCTCAGTTGTGCTTCCATTTACCTGGTGTGGTTCTCCTTGGGGGCCTCAAGGGAGAGCAAGAGTTTCTTTCCCATAAATCCAAGGGGAAAACAACCAGTTGTATTTAACTGGCTCTTTTTGAGTCACATGCCCATCTCTGAACCCAATCATGGTGGCCAAGGGAATACCTTGACCAGATTGGCTTAGGCCTAGATTTCAGTCTGCACAGCATGGTTGAGCTTCGCTGGAAACAGAGGAGCTGGGAATCACAGAAGATGGTTCCCCAGAGGGCAGTCTAGGTGTGGTTACCAGGAGGATCAGTTCAGTTCAGTTCAATCGCTCAGTTGTGTCCGACTTTGCAACCCCATGGACTGCAGCATGCCAGGCTTCCCTGTCCATCACCAACTCTCGGAGCTTGCTCAAACTCATGTCCATCGAGTTGCTGGTGCCATCCAACCATCTCATCCTCTGTT
>NW_011373327.1:7166-8695 GCF_000754665.1 Bison bison bison
CATTAAAATATATGTATATATATATATATATAGCGTTAGTATACTGTATTGGTGTTTTCCTTTCTGGCTTACTTCACTGTATAATAGGCTCCAGTTTCATCCACCTTATTAGAAGTGATTGAAATGTATTCTTTTTAATGGCTGAGTAACACTCCATTGTGTATATGTACAACAGCTTTCTTATCCATTCATCTGCTGATGGACATCTAGGTTGCTTCCATGTCCTGGCTATTATAAACAGTGCTGCAATGAACATTGGGGTACACGTGTCTCTTTCAGTTCTGGTATCCTCGGTGTGTATGCCCAGTAGTGAGATTGCTGGGTCATAAGGCAGTTCTATTTCCAGTTTTAAAATGACTAAAAATATCTTTTTTTTTAAATTGACATCTTCATCTTTATTAGTTAATGACAAATGGTTTTTCACATAGTTGTGCCAACCTGATATGTAAAGTTTTGCCAATAGTTTACTACTAAAAATACATCTTTTATTTTTCAGCTTCTCAAACTATAACACACAGCAAGGTGTGCATATATGAAAATATGTAACTTAAAGTAATAAACAACTGCCATTGCAACCCAACCCATGAAAACATATAAAACATTGCAAAGAAAAGTCCCCCTTGTGACATCTCCCCAAAACTATACTTACCCTACCTCCTTCAAAACAGTTATTAACATCTTGTCCTTTATGGTAATGATTTATTTCCTTTTTCCTTTAATTTAACCACCTAAGTTCTCATTAATAATCAGAATTTTGTTTAGTTAGATTATATATTTTAAGTTTTGTATAACAGGCATCATATAATATGTTTAATATTGCACCTGCCTTCTCTTGCTCAACTATATTTGTAAGATATGTTTATGTTATTACAAGTAGCTGTAGTTGTTCAGTTTCATTGCTGAGTAATACATAATGTGTACCTATATAGTGCAGTGTCTTTATCCATTCTACTATTGAGGCTTCCCAGGTGGCGCTAGTGGTAAAGAACCCCTCTGCCAATGCAGGAGACATAAGAGATGCAGGTTCAATCCCTGGGTCAGGGAGGTCCCCTGGAGAAGGACACAACTGAGCGACCAATAAGCACACACAATATCTGATATGAAGTGCTGGTCATAGGGTATGCAAATGTCTGTTCATTATGAGATATTGCGTGTGTGCGCCAGTTGCTCAGTTGTGTCCAACTCTGCGACCCCAGGGACTGTAGCCCTCCAGGCTCCTCTGTCCATGGGATTCTCCAGACAAGAATACTGGAGTGGCATTATCAGAGAAATGCAAATCAAAACCACACTGAGGTACCATTTCACGCCAGTCAGAATGGCTGCTATCCAAAAGTCTACAAGGAATAAATGCTGGAGAGGGTGTGGAGAAAAGGGAACCCTCTTACACTGTTGGTGGGAATGCAAACTAGTTCAGCCACCGTGGAGAACAGTGTGGAGATTCCTTAAAAAACTGGAAATAGAACTGCCTTATGACCCAGCAATCCCACCGCTGGGCATACACACTGAGGAAACCAGAATTGAAAGAGACA
>NW_011373327.1:8795-9273 GCF_000754665.1 Bison bison bison
GCCTTCTTTATGGTCCAACTCTTATATCTGTACATGACTACTGGAGAAACCATAGCTTTGACTAGACAGACCTTTGTCGGCAAAGTAATGTCTCTGCTTTTTAATACACTGTCTAGTTTTGTCATAGCTTTTCTCCCAAGGAGCAAGCGTCTTTTAATTTAGCAGACACTTCCCATAGAATACTTTAGATTAATCCTGCTAAATTATTTAGTCATTTTTAAATTCTCAAAGACATATACAGAAACTGAGAGTCCAAGGAAAAGTAAAAGGTCTTGAAACTATTATTTGGTTAAAGATTCCCTAAACTTAGCCACTGCCATAAAGGTACAGATTATAGTAAGAACCTTTAAATAGGAATTTTTTTCTCTGAGATTTTTGTCTTTTTTTTTTAAATCCCCTATGGTTTTTCCTGTGGTCATGTATGGATGTGAGAGTTGGACTGTGAAGAAGGCTGAGTGCCAAAGAATTGATGCTTTTG
>NW_011373327.1:9373-9784 GCF_000754665.1 Bison bison bison
GTTCTAATGAGGTGGATGAAACTGGAGCCTATTATACAGAGTGAAGTAAGCCAGAAAGAAAAACACCAATACAGTATACTAACGCATATATATGGAATTTAGAAAGATGCTAACAATAACCCTGTGTACGAGACAGCAAAAGAGACACAGATGTATAGAACAGTCTTTTGGACTCTGTAGGTGAGGGAGAGGGTGGGATGATTGGGAGAATGGCATTGAAACATGTATAATATCATATATGAAATGAATCACCAGTCCAGGTTCGATGAATGATACAGGATGCTCGGGGCTGGTGCACTGGGATGACCCAGAGGGATGGTATGGGGAGGGAGGTGGGAGGGGGGTTCAGGATGGGGAACACGTGTACACCCGTGGTGGATTCATGTTGATGTATGGCAAAACCAATACAAT
>NW_011373327.1:10427-12027 GCF_000754665.1 Bison bison bison
ATTTTCAAAGATTTGTCAAATATGTCGTGGTGTTTAAGATGTTTTTATGGACAGCGAGCATACTTCAGGCTTGTCGTGTTTCTTCACTAACGTGTATTCTTAAATTGTGGTCATATGCTTTCTTAAGGAGCCAATGTTAACCACGGTCAGTGGCTGGACACCCCTCTCCATGCTGCCGCCAAGCAGAACAGTGTGGAAATCATCCACCTGCTGATAGACTACGGGGCTAACCTCAAATGCAAAAATGCCCAGGGCCAAAGTGCACTTGATCTGGCAGCTCCAAAGAGCAGCGTGGAGCAGGCACTCCTGCTCCGGGAAGGTAAGGAAGGGCTGGGCATCCACTTCTCCTCCACAAGCACATGTACTCTCTCTCCTTCCTGCCTCCCTGTAGACTCTCTTACCTATTTCCTTTTCCTCTTTTTAATTGGGGGTGGCACGTGGGAGGGGGCAAGTTCTAGCACTGCCAGACGGAATTTTGTCACTTATAACAAAGGGACATTTTCATACACCTGGTATGTGGCTTTGTTTGTGCATTAACAAGAAAAGAGAGAAATTTGCTTTCACCTTAAAAAGGTGGAACTGCCCCGTGTATCCTGGCATAAGCACGTGATTGAGCAGACTGCTTTGTAAGACTTGAAGGTAATTTAGGGGAAATGAGAAAAATTTGAGTTAGATATGGTCAAGTGGACACAGAGTGTGTCTTTCAGAAACTGGACTAAATGGTGAAGTTGTTTGCCTGTTCTCCAGCTCAGGGAGTTGGTGAATCTGTGCTCCCCATTGCCCCATGCCCATATCCACTGTGGGCTAATGAATCTCTAGATGCTGGAGGAGAGAAGGCAGGCCTCTACAAGGCTTGATATCCCAGATTCTACGGAGAACCATGCTGGGTCGCCATAAAAAGAGAACACTATCTGAGCCTCTCCCGAGCATTTGTATGCTCAGGAGACCATTAAAGTAATAGTAATTATTCAGATTTCCATATGTCAGACAAAGAAACATTGATGAATCTCACTGAATTCTCAAAACCTTAAAGCTATGAGAGCTTTATGGTAACTTGTACTTTAACCCAGCTTCAAATAGAAAAAAGAGGAGCACAAAGAGATGGGCTTTCAGAAGGTCACACAGCTACTAAAATGTAGGACTAGGATGCTAACTAAAAACTAAGATTCTAACTTGCACTCTTATTATTACTATTATTGGAGTATTATAGATTTTTGGCTTCCTTGGCGAGTCAGGTGGTAAAGAACCCACTTGCCAATGCAAGAGACGCAGGAGGCTCGGGTTTGATCCCTGGGTCAGGAAGATTCCCTGGAGAAGGAAATAGCAACCTGCTCCAGTATGCTTGCCTGGAAAATTCCATGGACAGAGGAGCCTGGTGGGCTATAGTTCATGGGGTCGCAAAGAGTCAGACATGACTGAGCGCATACACATATTGTTAATTTACAATGCCATGTTAGTTTCAGGTATATAGCAAAATGATTCAATATATATATATATATATATTCAGTTCAGTCGCTCAGTCGTGTCCGACTCTTTGCGACCCCATGAATTGCAGCACGCCAGGCCTCCCTGTCCATCACTAACTCCCGGAGTTCACCCA
>NW_011373327.1:12127-13589 GCF_000754665.1 Bison bison bison
CCCACCAGCCAGTGCAGGAGATGTAAGAGACGTGGGTTTAATCCCTGGGTCGGGAAGATCCCCTGGAGGAGGGCTTGGCAGCCCACTCCAGTATTCTTGCCTGGAGAATCTCATGGACAGAGGAGCATGGCGGGCTGCCATGCAAAGGGTTGCAAAGAGTCGTATGTGACTGAAGTGACTTAGCACACATGTATATGTATATTCTTTTTCAGATTCTTTTCCCTTATTGGTTATTATAAAATATTGAGTGTAGGTCCCTGTGCTATACAGTATGTCCTTATTGTTTCTCTTGTTTTATATATACTAGTGTGTATGTATTAACCCCACAGTCCTAATTTATCCTTCCCTTCCTTCCTCTTTGGTAACCATATTTCCAGTGTGCACTCTTAATGTTTTGATGCTACAATCCTGAATCTTCTGAAACAGTTTCTAATGGGGAAGAGTTTAATTTCACTCACCAGATCCGTTTTGTGAAACCACCCCCACGTCTTGTATACCTTATACCTTCCGAGTGGGAGGCTTGCATCTATAGTTTTAGTGCTTCTTAAGCTTCATGGTGCTTACAGATCACCTGGAAATCTCCTTAAAATGCAGATTCTGATTCGGGAACTCTGGGGTGAGGCCCCAAACTCTGTGTGGCCACCAGCTCCCAGGTGATGCTGATGCTGCCAGTCTGAGGCCACACTTTCAGTAAGACGGGTCTACATTATTTCCAGTAGTCCATGTCCTTAATGGTTGTTCTTTGATTTGAATCTCTACTAACAGCTCCCAGTTTGGAAATACCGGGGACTTAACAACTATTAGCTAAGAATATGGTTTATAGCCACTGTCACATTTCGTCTTTCCTTCCATCAAAGATGTTTCCAGGTCTAAGATCTATATTTCTTCTAAACAAGTTCCTCTGCCTTCCATCTTCATAAATACAGATGCTCACTCTAGAAGACTGAATACCAGCTATGTCAGAGGTCACTCTGAGGAGCTTTAGTTGTGTGACAGGAGAGACACTTTGCATTCTAGCTTCCTAAGGTCTTGACTAAGGGCGATGGTCTGCTCCTCCAGGTATCTTTCAGGCACATGGGTGCTCCTTGGCATTATCAATCCAAGTGTTATCTGGCTCTCAGCCCATGTAGTCACCATTTCTCATGGGGTGCAAGACACTGTGACAATAGGATTTTCTTGAAAAGGAAAGCTTCGTATAGTCCAGTAATTACGTACATCTACTTGCAGCAGTCTTTGTTGGTACAGTAAAGAAAGGAAATAACAGGGCATTACAAATGCCCCTGCATGCCGAGGATCCAAGCCAAATGCTCATTCAGCCTGTTCGACCATGTTTTCAACCCTGGTTAATTTGCTTTCCTTCGGGACTCAAAGCCACAGGCACGACAGCTCTTTGAGACCTCCCAAGACTGAGGTGCAGGCTATAGCTGGGTCTAAGCGGGTTGTATCTTTTCTCCAGATCCTC
>NW_011373327.1:13689-15341 GCF_000754665.1 Bison bison bison
CCGAGGCCTGACTGGCAGGCCCTGCACGTCTCCTGCCACCTCCTCTGTGACCATGTGTTTTGATTCCTCCCGCAGGCCCACCTGCTCTTTCCCAGCTGTGCCGCCTGTGTGTCCGGAAGTGCTTGGGTCGCAACTGTCACAAGACCATCCACAAACTGTACCTGCCGGACCCACTGGAAAAATTCCTCCTATACCAGTAGTCCCAACTATCTATAGGAAGATACTTGGAAAGAAATAGGTTGTTGCCTGCTGTACCCAGGGTGCCTAGTGTAGATGCGCAACAGCTAGACTCCTGGTATCTTCACATGAGCTAAGCTAGTTAGAGCATAACACTGATGAACTGGAGTATGTGGGGAGTGGAGACACCTGATTAATTTAGCATTCTTTTTAACCAAGGCACAATCAGAAACCTTTTCATTTTTATTTCTCACTAAGAAATTTAAAAAAATTGTGAAGTAGAGTGAAACTAGTAGGCAGTTTTTCAAGATTCATGATTCTCGATTATCTAATGGTTACCATTCTGCATAGCATGTAGACACGTAAATCTGGGTGGATAAGATTATGATGAATATAAGTCTTCCAAGATGGATTCTTGATTCTGTTATTCCCTTCTTCCCCTTTGTTTCCTTTCATGAATAAATCTCTGCTAAAATTTTATTTCCTTGTGTTTTATTTTATATATAAGAAAGCCAAATACTTTAAAACATCACAGTTAATTGAAACTTGCAGTTATCGAAGTCCTTGTTGATGTTGATTACACATGGGAATGATAATATTTTGAATGTATTGGGCTGGCCAAAAAGTTCATTTGGGTTTTCCCAGACAACGTTACAAAAACTCAAACAAACTTTTTGGCCAATTCACTATTAGGTTAAATACAGTTCATTATTAAAATTAATTTCACTTCTTTTTAAATGTGACTACAATCCAATTTTAAATTATACGTGTGGCTAACATTACATTTCTGTTGATATTGTTCTAGACTTTTTTCTGATTTTCATGACTCATATCAAATAAGTACTCGTAGTTAACTATTTGGGGGATAAAGATTAACTTCTTATTTCATATCAATTTAAAAACAAATACTGGTTTTTAGAAAATGTTAAAACATTTCAAATGATGGTATAAAATACTGGAATAAAATGTTCATGAATATACATGAAAGGGGAGCTCTTTTGTAAGGATACTATGAAAGAAACTTTAAAGAAAAATACTGATAAATTAAAATAGATACCATAGAATATGCAGGAATTGGAGGCTTTCTGTCTTCAGAGTGTTTGCCAGAGTGCCTTTTTTGGTGTGCTTGTATCTTACTGAATGTCTAAAGTCTGTGTTAAGCCTCAGGATGTCCTAGGATGTTCAGTCTGTCTGTGGCCACAAGGAACTTGACAATCCTGTTGTTGCATCCACTTTTGGAAATTTTGGACCATGAATTTCATGAATCGTTTGTATGAACCTCCCAAATCTGGGGAGGGGGAGGAGTGTGTGTGTGTGTGTGTGTGTGTATGTAGGGGGCGCTCTGTGTGTGTGTGTGTGTGTGTGTGTGTGTGTGTGTAGGGGGCGCTCTGCTCCTAAACTGAATCCCATTGATCCTTCTGCATCCAGAATGGGTGTGGAACAAGTCCAGAGCCCTGCATCTTGGTGGTATTGTG
>NW_011373327.1:15586-17551 GCF_000754665.1 Bison bison bison
ATAGTCTTTATTTTTTTTTTCCCACGAAATAGTCTTTGCATTCCCTTTGAGCCCTGCATTCCATCAAGCTAGAATTAGGCCCTGAGATGAATTATCTAGTTTATATGAGATTATATGGCTTGCTTTGGGGGGTTCTGACCACTAATATAGATTATTTCATTTTTTTCAGAGGATGTGGAATGTTTTATTCCCAAAGTGGTGTGATTTCTTGCCATATCAATCATATTTGAAGTACTCTGCAGTAACTTCTCCATTCATTCATGCATTTCTTACTCAGCATCTATTATGTGCCAGACACAGTTTGAGGCTATGAGAAAGAAAGATGGATGAGGTCCTTGCCCTTGAAAAGCTTATGTGTCAGTGGAAGCAACAGGGAATAAGCATAGACATATCATCACGACAGGAAATGATAAAAATGAAATTGTGGTCAAGAGCAATGATGAAAGCCACTGTTTTAAGTAAGTTGATTAGGCAAGGTCCCTGGCTGGGTGACTGAATTTTGAAAGTATTCGTGTGTGTATCTAATATTTATTTAATTTTTGCTATTAAGGTTTTAGTCACTGTTTTCAGTGTACTTTTAATACATCTTGACAGGGTTTTTTGTTTGTGTCTTTTCTTGATTTAATGTAGCAATCCTATTACAAAAGTATTTTTTAAATTGAAGTATAGTTGATTTACAGTGTCGTGTTTGTTTCTGATGAACAGCAGAGTGACCGAGTTATACATATATATACCCATTGTTTTCTACTTTCTTTTCCATTATGGTTCTGTGCTCTACAGTGGGTCCTTGTTCATCTATTTTATATATAGTAGTTTGTATCTGCTAATCCCCAACTCCTGCTTTATCTGTGCCCCTCTTTGCTAAACCATAAGTTAGTTCTCTATGCCTATGAGTCTTGTTTCTGTTTTGTAAGTAAGTTCATTTGTCACATTTTAGATTCCACATTTAAGTAATATCATATGGTATTTGTCTTTCTCTGGTTGGTATGATAATCTGTAGGCCCATTGATGTGGCTGCAAATGGCATTATTTCATTCTTTTTTGTGACTGAGTAATATTCTATTGTGTATATATACCACATCTTTGTCAAACGTTTATCTGTTGGATATTTGGGTTGCTTCCATGTCTTGGCTATTGTGAATACTATTGCTGTGAACATGGGGGTGCATGTGTATTTTCAGATTAGAGTTTGCTTCAGATACGTGCCCAGGAGTGGCATTTCTGGATCATATGGAAACTCTAGTTTTTTAAGGAACCTACACACTGTTCTCCATGGTGGTGGCACTAATGTACATTCCCACCAACAGTGTAGCGGGGGTTACCTTTTCTCCACGCCCTCTCCAGCATTTGTTTTTTGTAGATTTTTTGATGATGGCCATTCTGACTTGTGTGAGGTGGTACCTACTGTAGTTCTGATTTGCATTTCTCTAACAATTAGTGATGTTGAGCATCTTTTCATGTGCCTGTTGACCATCTGTGTATGTATTCTTTGGAGAAATGTCTATTTAGGATTTAGGTGTTCTGCTTATTTTTTGATTGGGTTGTTTGTATTTTTTGGTATTGAGCTGCATGAGCTGTTTGTATATTTTGGAAATTAAGCCCTTGTCAGTTGCATCATTTGTGATTATTTTTTCCCAGTCCATAGGTTGTTTTTTCATTTTGTTTATGGTTTCCTTTGCTATGCAAAAGCTTATAAGTTTGACTAGGTCTCATTTGTTTATTTTTGTTACAAATGTATTTTTTGATTTCTGTTCTCCCCACAAACTATTTTTGTAATGATTTTCTAAGTTTCAAACTGTTTGAAACTATCCTTTAAAATGGTGGTTTCATATTTCTTAGCTATTTCCATATTGTTGGATATTTAATTATTTCTAATGTCTTGCTATTATAAATAATACGAGTGTGAACTTCATTTTGATAAATCTTAAAACAGTTGAAATATTTCTTAGATTTTCAGAAGTGGTA
>NW_011373327.1:17651-20166 GCF_000754665.1 Bison bison bison
TATTTCCTAAGAAAACTATTTAATAATATAAAATACTTTAAAATACCTACCTAATGAATCATTTTAAGGGAAACTTATTTTCATAACCAAACAAGTACCACATATTATCTGTTCAAATGCCATCTGTCTCCCTACAGAGATATCTAATATATTCATCTGTATACCATGTGCCTATCATCTGTCTATCCATCCATCATTTATCTGACTGTATCCATCATCTGCTGTGACCCATTATTTTAAAAACTAAGCTTGCATGTGTCACTTGAAGATGCAAACCTCAACTCTCTGAAAAAGCCCATAAATTATTTAAAAGGTTGGGTACATCACGCAACATCTCTAAGTTTTTGTTCATATTTTATTAAGGAACCGTTTTCTCCCAAAGTAATTCTCCTCCCTGGTATTTCTAATATTGCCATGTCAAACAAACCTGAAGTTTACAGATATTTCTTTTTTCAATAACAGTGCTCATTGCTGAGACGATTTTATGCGCTTCCCACATAGAGAACAGCTGACCTTTCAGAGACAGTGCCTGAAGTTGTCATGGTGAGGGCTGAATCATTGTCAAGGAAGGGCACTCTGTGCACTGGAGGACCTCTCGTTTACTCCCATTCCAAATCCTTGCCAGGCTACTCCTGCATGGACATTTGCATGTGAAATATCAGCATCATCTCCTTTCTCTAGCAGAGTCTGTACCAGGACAAAGGCAGGGGTCAGACAGGGTCACAGTCACAATAGCAGCTTCATCTTTTAACATGAGTGTAACCTGTAGAAAAGTATATACTACGTTTTAGTTTTCATTAATTTCCTCTCCTGCCATCATTATGTCTTGAAAATCTTTCAACTTGCAAAAAACTTGCAAGAATAATACAATGAATATTTGTCTATCTGTCACTTCAGTTTGTCAGTTGATAAGATTTGCCACATTTGCTTATGCCTTTTTGTATGTATATATGAACATGTATATGTATATATACATATTTGTATGAATGTGTGTATACACACTTACATATATAAGTAGTTCCATGAATAATGAATACCTATACACATATTTTTTAAAATGAGCCCTTTGTAAGTAAACTCTGAGTTTTATGATTCTTCACCAGGGCTAGGATTAGGAGGAGGTGAGTGAGGCAAAAAATTTAAGGGGGCACCGAAAAACGTCATCAGGAGAAAAATTGTAGTGCAGTATTAAGAAAATTCAAATGTTAAGGGAAAAAGGTCCCCAGTGACCAAAATATCAAACATTTTAATAAAGACAGGCTGTGGTTTGTTTTACAAACCTGCATAACAGTGTAATGAAAACAATGTTCCCAATCAGCCCAAGGTCCTGGGACATGGGGCTGCTGGGTTTATGAGGAATGACAGTGGCTTGTGAACAGAATGGGCAGTGCTGACTACATATATTCAAGCAGTTTGACTATAGAGCTTATGTTAACTTTTTCTTAAAAAAAAAATTATTAGGCTGCCCCAGGCTTTAGTTGTGGCATGTGGGATCTTAGTTCCCTGACCAGAGATTAAACTTGGGCTCCCTGCATTGGGAGGACAGAGTCTTAACTACTGGACCACCAAGGAAGTCCCAGGTTTTTCTATTTGGTGCAAAATATGTACATAGGGACACACGTTTCTCCCCTTGGATCACGCTTCCACAAGGCTCTGCATTGAGTACTTCAAGTAAGCATGTCCTAAGAACACAGTTTCTTTGACTTAAGCGTGGGCGATGCAGTGATCAAACGCAGGAAGTTTGACATTGATCACTTGGAGTATCTGATATACATCTATATTTAAATTTCTGTGGTGGCACTGATGTCTTTTATGCCTTATCCTCCCTAATCAGGATCCAATCAAGGATCATCACATTTACTGATCAAGTCTCTTTATTCTCCTGTCATTTAGAAAGCTTCCCCCACCACTTCTGTGTTTTATGCCACCCCACTGGCATTTTTGAAGAGTTCAGCCTCATTGTTATGAAGACTCTTTCTCAGTTTTGATTTGCCCGATTGTTTGCTCAAGAATACTGCATTATGCCAGATTTTCAAAAAAACACATCCTTGTTTGAATCTTACCGCACTGATCTATGGAGTAAGAATGAGTGACAGCTTTCTAAAGTAAAAACAGCAGCCAGCTCAGTGTGCAGAGCCAATTAGACGGGCACAACTAAGACAGGACTTTTTTCAGGAAAAGCGGATCACTCTGAATGACCAGAGGAGAGATGCACGTTTTGGGTTTTAAAGGTTTTGTACTTGAAAACTTGCCGGCTGGAATGACATGAGGTTTCAGCTCTGGGGCCGACTTTGACTGGTTGAAGGTGACTTCCAAGTCTGCCTAAGGTGTCAGGAGGAAAGTCTTGGAATCCCATGAGTGATGTCAGCCACAGATCTATAGGTGAGGGGTGGGGCAGAGTCAGTGGCCAGTGTTAAGTCTGCGTTTGGTAGAGAATGATTATGGCCTTACTGCTGATACAGGCCATAATTCTTTTTTCCTACCTAACCTGGGCTGAGTTTCCTGAACATGCAGA
>NW_011373327.1:20266-22050 GCF_000754665.1 Bison bison bison
CTCAAAGCTGGCAGATTGTTTTGCTCTTGGGGCTTCTTGTAAGCCAAGCTGTTTCTCTTTAATGAAAGCTCTCATACATGTAGTTCAACTTTATCCACATGTGGATCCTTAAAAACTTCCCTAGTAATATTTTTCTAATTCCTGACTGGAACTGTTGTTAAATAGTTTAAAAACAAAACAACAAACAGTTCCCATCTTCCAGCATCCACAGGTGTTGATCAGCATTATGAGAAGATAAAATGGTGATTAATTCCTTCCCAGATGCTAAGGCAACAACCTTCAAATCTTCTTTATTGTCGTTTTGGACAATCAAGTTAACTTTGAACATAGAGAAACCTTATCTTCTTGGTATTTAATGAAAAGTAAATAAAGAAGCTTTACTATGAAGATTTTGCTCAGGGAATGGGATGCTTTCCAGCTCTCCTGCTGCACTGTTTAACTCCTTGACAGCCAGTCTACATTGGGAGTAAATTTCTGCTGCCAAATGCAAGGTTCATTTTTCTTCAGATCTTTCCTGATACAGTAGTGAACAATGTATATATGCTTATGGCATTCTCAGTTAATTCTGCAAATAGAGCTGGAGGGCAATTTCAGTTCAGTTCAGTAGCTCAGTTGTGTCCAACTCTTTGTGACCCCATGAACAGCACTCTCTGTCCATCACCAACTCCCGGAGTTCACCCAAACTCATGTCCATTGAGTCAGTGATGCCATCCAACCATCTCATCCTCTGTCGTCCCCTTCTCCATCTGCCTTCAATCTTTCCCAGCACCAGGGTCTTTTCCAGTGAGTCAGTTCTTCACATCAGGTGGCCAAAGTATTGGAGTTTCAGGTTCAACATCAGTCCTTCCAACGAACCCCAGGACTGATCTCCTTTAAGATGGACTGGTTGGATCTCCTTGCAGTCCAAGGGACTCTCAAGAGTCTTCTCCAACATCACAGTTCAAAAGTACCAATTCTTCGGTGCTCAGCTTTCTTTATAGTCCAACTCTCACATCCATACATGACTACTGGAAAAACCATAGCCTTGACTAGACTTACCTTTGTTGACAAAGTAATGTCTCTGCTTTTTAATACACTTTCTAGGTTGGTCATAACTTTCCTTCTAAGGAGTAAGTGTCTTTTAATTTCATGGCTGCAATCACCATCTGCAGTGATTTTGGAGCCCCCCAAAATAAAGTCAGCCACTGTTTCCCCATCTACTTGCCATGAAGTGATGGGACCAGATGACATGATCTTAGTTTTCTGAATGTTGAGCTTTAAGCCAACTTTTTACTGTCCTCTTTCACTTTTATCAAGAGGCTCTTTAGTTCTTTACTTTCTGCCATAAGGGTGGTGTCATCCACATATCTGAGGTTATTGATATTTTTCCCGGCAATCTTGATTCCAGCTTGTGCTTCATCCAGCCCAGCATTTTGCATGATGTACTCTGCATATAAGTTAAATAAGCAGGGTGACAATATACAGCCTTGACGTACTCCTTTTCCTATTTGGAACTAGTCTGTTGTTCCATGTCCAGTTCTAACTGTTGCTTCCTGACCTGCATACAGGTTTCTCAAGAGGCAGGTCAGGTGGTCTGGTATTCCCATCTCTTTCAGAATTGTCCACAGTTTGTTAGGATCCACACAGTCAAAGGCTTTGGCATAGTCAATAAAGCAGAAATAGATGTTTTTTCTGGAATTCTCTTGCTTTTTCCATGATCCAGCGGATGTTGGCAATTTGATCTCTGGTTCCTCTGTCTTTTCTAAAACCAGCTTGAACATCTGGAAGTTCATGGTTCACGTATT
>NW_011373327.1:22150-23716 GCF_000754665.1 Bison bison bison
ATTAATTGGCCCAGTCAGTTTCCCCCAATGATAACTTTGTGCAAAACTGTAGTAAAATATCACAACCAGGAAATCAACATTGAGACCATCCATTGATCTCATTCGGGATTCTTGTTTGACTTGTACCCATTCCTGTGTGTCTTTAGTTCTGTAGAAAAGATCACATGTGTATGAGCACAACTTGGACCCAGTGTTTCCACTCTTAGGAATCTCGCCTCTGGATATAATTGCATATTGTCACTGAGCCAAATTTGGGTCCACTCAGTGTGGTATTGACACTCATTGTGTCTATTGACACTGCATTGTGATGAAGGAATGTATAGTGTTTATTACAGAATACCAAGCAAGGACAATGGGCAGCTCATGCTCAAATGACCCAAACTCTCCAATGGCCTTTAGGGGAGGGGCTTTAAAGGCAGTATGAATGAGGGAGCTGCAGGTTGTGTGGTGAGCTTGTGTTCTTGGATTGGTGGGCATCATGATGACATTTCAAGCATCACCAACCTTTGAGTTTTGACCAGTCTGAGGTCTACATGCTTGTCATCAGTTTTCATCTGGTGGGGGTCTGCTTCCACTAGAAACAACTTATGCAAGTGTGTCAGAACTTTGTATCTTTTAGGGAACTGAGAGTTCAGTTAGTGTGCTATGTGGCAGATTTATAGTCTAAATTGTTACCATTTCCCAGCCTAACAGCTATTCTTTGTTTCTAGTCTTCACATTTCCTACTTACTAATGCAGATTGGGGAGGCCTGAGAGAGTAAAGCAAAAAGCCTTGTACTTAAAACAATAGGGACAGAGAGGCTTGTGTTGGGCTCCAATTCCCCCTTTTTCTTTAATAGTCCTCTGTCTTGAGGGGCACAGGTTCAGGACAAGAAAGGGAATATACTTTCGAATAGAGAGGTTAATCATAAACTCGGGGAACAGTTTAAGGGGGACTCAGTTTCAATACGTGCATGAAGCCATATGTAGAAATATATGAAGTGCAGTATTTTTGCAGTAATAAAAGAAAATGGTAACACCCTGCCTCCATCATTAGGGGAATAATGAAATGTTTTTGGTGTGAAATACTTAAGGAATGCTCTGCTGTAGTGAATAAAGAAAAGGACAGAGCCATTGAGTTATTCTGCTGAAATGAAAAGATCCCCAAGACAAAATAAGTGTAAAAAGTGTTTGTGTTAATTACAATCATGTGGAAAAGGTACAGCAATAAATGTGTATCCCCATGAATGCAGGAAAATGCATTTTAAAATATGCAGGACATTCCTCAGACTGTAAACAGTGGCTCCCACATGGGTCAACTGAGGCTTGGTGAATCTGAAACAGCAAGGCTGTATCTTTGACATTAAAAATAATCGGTGATCGCTGCACAAGCAGACTATGCTTGAGACTAACTCAGAGCCTTCCCCAATGGGGAAGGAAAGTCCCTTTATACTTGGAGAGGGAGTGGGAATCCAGGGGTGGCCATCAGCCTGAGCCAGCAGCACCCAAGGGTATGGGGAAGCTGGGTGTATTTGAAAAGACACGGACAAAACCCCAGATATTTTGTAAAGGCAAACGGGGAAAACT
>NW_011373327.1:23816-24285 GCF_000754665.1 Bison bison bison
TAATCATTGAAAGATAGCAGCTCACCTCCAGGCCCCCTTGCTGCCCAGCAATCCATTTTTTCCCCAATAGCAACCCTGAATTATTTATTTAGAAGTTAAAATATAATGTGTGGAGAAGGGTGAGCACGACATTTAGTGCAACCCCTGCAGTCAGAAGGTAGAAACTAGAAGTTCTTTCCAAACGTGCATTTTTGTAACATATAGACACATTTTCCCATAAGAAACTCCCAGAAAAATTGAAACCACATGTGCAGATGGTCAGGGCGTGCTGTGTAAGTTGCTGTGCAAGCAATTCAGCAGGGCTGCAGCAAAACCAGCTTTCTCAGCTCCTGGGTTCTGGGGCTTGTCTCAACAGCAAGAAACCCCCAAACAACAAGTGGATCCAGCAGGCAAACAATGTTGCAGAAGGCTAACGGTCTCCACCCCCCACCCTGTTCCCTGGGCTCTCCCAAAGTTACAGACTGTGAGT
>NW_011373327.1:24385-25277 GCF_000754665.1 Bison bison bison
TCACTGATTGGTCTCAGTTTTGGAAAGGACGTGACATCAGCAACTTTGCAGACTTTAGGCTGGGGGGCTGCTGTGGGCTTTGGGCAGCCTCCAGCCTGTGAGGTAGATCGTGCGTGTGTGCGTGTGTGTGTATGTGTGTGTGTGTGTCCCCGTGTGCGCGTGTCTGTTTGACCACAGGTAGTACTCAGATTACCCTGCCTGTCCTGTTCTCTGCCATCTGACCAGGAGGGTGCCGCTCAGCCACTCACAGCCCTGGAATTTCCCAGGACCCGGGGGAGCATGGAATTTGGACTTTCCTGAACAGCTGAAGTGGAGTGTGGAGCTTGCCCAGCCCAGGAGAGCACCATGGATGGTGAACGACCAGGCAGAAACGGCAGCAAGCCCCCGGACATGAGGCTCTTTTCCAACCCATTGATGGGGGGTGAGTTTAGGGGCTGTGTTGTCAGCCTGCTGGGGAGGTCTGTTAACATGCTTAGGAGAGAAGAGAGATGAGGGTGGGGTGATTTCAGTGGCTTCATCTGAAATGTGGCCACAGGGTAGTTACTGGACAGATGTCCATGACTTACTGGTATCTGCCCTTCACATGGTTGCTCCAGAATGTGTACACCTCTTTCTGCAGGGTCCTGTGGACCATGTCAAGCCACTTATCACAGTTTATTCCCAGGAGAAATGTCAGCTGCAGAGAATTATTTTTTGTGGGTCAAATATATCATTGATATTCCATTGGAGGTTTGAAGTCACTTCTAAATAGGAAGGAACATCTTCACTGCTAAAACATTTATTAAAAGGTCTTAGGTATGTGGCATTTGGGTGGGGCTGGGTTTATAAATGATGTTCAGAAATTGAGCCCTGATTGATTCACTTTAAAAGGAGCCTTTTTTTTTAACCTTTG
>NW_011373327.1:26351-26794 GCF_000754665.1 Bison bison bison
AAATCTGAAAATGAAGCTTCAGAAGCTAGGTGGAGGAGTTTAGCCTTCAGGAGGCAGGGAACTGGGAGCCATTGATGGTTCTGGAGTGGAAGCTTGGCCATGATAAAGACTGTAAGTAAATGAATGTGGTAGCCATAGTCAGGATAGATTGTGGAGAATTTACGAGAAATTATTATAGTAATCCACTGCTTCTCAAACTCGTATACATCAGTATCACCTGGATGGATTGTTAAAATGCTGATGGCTGGGCTCCACCACCTCAGATACTAGGTCTGGGGACGGGCCTGGAAGTCTGCATTTATAACAAGCTCCCGGGTAATGCTGATGGTGCTGTTTAGGGACAATACCTTGAGAATCACTGCATGAAGCTGGTATCTGGATCAAGCTTCAGAAATGACAGGGAAAGGGAAAATATGGCTTTTATTTTTTTAGGAAAAAAAAAA
>NW_011373327.1:26902-28814 GCF_000754665.1 Bison bison bison
CTTGATTAGCTCAGCTGGTAAAGAATCCACCTGCCATGCAGGAGACCCCAGTTTGATTCCTGGGAAGAATCCCCTGGAGAAGGGATAGGCTACCCACTCTAATATTTTTGGGCTTTTCTAGTGGCTCACATGGTAAAGAATACGCCTGCAATGCAGGAGACCTGGGTTTGATTCCCAGATTGGGAAGATCCCGTGGAGGAGGGCATGGCAACCAGTCCCAGTATTCTGGCCTGGAGAATCCCATGGACAGAGGAGCCTGGAGGGCTACAGTCCATGAGCTTGCAAAGGGTAGGACATGAGGGAGTGACTAAGCACAGCACAAAGAGAGAAGGCGGCCAGAACTGCAGCGTTTTCAAAGCCTAGGGTAATGTCAGCTCAGAGGGCTAGCTGAGAGAGAAGTCGCGAAGGGGAGCCGGCTTGGGGATCAGAGTGAGATAGGGAGGAGAAGGCGTGAATGTGCCAATGGCTGTGCCCAGGGCTCAGTATGAAGGTGCGGGACAGAGGCTGGGCAATGAATTCAGGTTGGGAATCAGGCCTCAGGCTGTTCTCCAGAGGGGCTGGGCTGAAATCCTGGAGGATACATTGTCTGATGACTGAGAGCCAAGGATGGAGCCCTGGGACAGACTTCCATTTGAGGATGGAGAACCAGTAAATTGGATAGATAGGCAGGAAGAGACTCAGATGCTGTCATTTCACAGGACTAAAGGAAGAGAAGTTTTCCAAGAAGGGGAAGTCACAAGGGTGGGTGCCAGGACCCTTCTGCTTGCCCAAGTCCTTCTCTACATCTGACCCACAGACTACTGCACCTTTGAAGCCTCTGCCCTCACAAAGCCCTCCCAGACTTTCTCCCAGCCCTTACCCAAATGGAGGCTCTCTCTCCCTACTGTGCATCAGCCCTGCCCCTTGGGCAGAATTTCACTGATAGCTGGATTGCATTTATTTATGCTTCAGAAGACTTGACCTTGGTGAAGTGTGGAATGTGAAACACTCAGAATGTTGTTTCCAGGCCTTGATGAGAAACTCAACTCAGGTGAAGCGAATCCCCTGGCACTGGACCAGGGCAGAGGTCAGTGAGGTGTGGTTGGCCTTGGGGAGCTTGGCTGCTCCCACCTGCACTGGCAGGCTTTTCTTGGCAGCTGCCTCTGGAGGAAGGGAGGAAAGAACATGCAGATGGCAACAAAGTATTTATAGAGATGGAATTCTTGACCCTTCTGCCCCAGAAGTGGGAGTAGAATGTCTTTCTTTTCCCCTGAAATACCTCGTTATTGATCACATTGTGTCCATCCCCAGAACATAAAGTCCTAACCCCCTGAACCTCAGGCCGTGACCTGATTAGAAACATTGTCATCGCAGGTGTAATCAGTTAAGGCCGGGTCACAGTGGAGTAGGAGGGCCCCGCACCCCATGACTGGTCCATGGAAGAAGAGCAGAGGAGGCAGAAAGGGATGAAGCCTTGTGACGGCAGAGGCGGAGGTTCTAAAGATACATGTGATGAGCCAAGAAACTGCAAAGACGGACACCCAACACCAGAGGCTAGAAGAGGCGAGGAAGGACTCATTCTCTTAGGGTGGATTTTTGGCTGTTGGGCCACCTCAACAGGGGCAGTTTTTTGAAACCTGCCTGATCAGACAGGATGGGTTGAGGGGGTGAGGTCTCTATGGAGGAGGCCACCGGAGAGAGAGACGCAGACAGGAGAGGCAGGGTGATGGAACTGGGAGAAAGAATTGCAGTAGACAGGACTGATGTGCCCAAGAGTTGCCTTGCTGGGCCTTTGTATTTGTCTCTTTGCGACTGTGAGCCTCTGTTTCTTTGTCCTGTTGTGATTTGTCCTGCCATCTAACCAAGGTCCACAGTCACTGAAAACCCAACACCCAGATCCTCCCCAGTGTACTCACCACTGAACCTACCCCAT
>NW_011373327.1:28914-31182 GCF_000754665.1 Bison bison bison
GAAGGCGTGTGCTCCCACTGTCTCCGAGCAATGCAGCCTTTCTTCCCCGCCTTGCCCTTGCAAAATGTTTCCCAGGAGGAACAGTGATACTACCCCCAGCATTCACTGTAGGCTTTCAGACCTTCATGAATAATAGCTCTTTTCAGAATGTACTAATTAGTACATTTTCAATCTCTTCTGAATAATGGAAATTTTAAAAAATCATTCTAGAAATGGCAATAAAATGAAATGGCAGCTTTCCTAATGTGCTGCAGGGTTTGATGGAGACTCAATTTCAAAGAAAGGTAAGTTGAATAGCACTAATTGGAGGACTTGTGGCATTGTTTCATGAGGAGAGCGCCTTGCCTCATGTCAACCACGAGCTACACTAGTGAGTCTGTGGCATTGCCATCGACCCCCATTTGGCATCTATTTCTTGGCAGTAAAATCAACAGTTCTTAGCTGATAAAGTACTGGGGAAAAATTCTTAATATATACCGAGCACTTGAATGATGTGTTGTATAGGTATAACAGCCCTTGAGTTTCCAGGGATCAGTGGAAAAGGGAATGTGACTTTGAGCTTTCCCTCCATCCACAGCCACCTCCCGTGAGCAGCATCCATGTTCTGGCAGGAATAGTCCCCTTTCCTGCTTATTGTACTCTTTTCCAGTTGTCAGCAGGAAGGCGGGCAAAGCTGCTTTGGGGTTTAATTGCTCATGTGTTGAGCTTGTAGCTCATTGCCTGCTTGTGATGTGGGCTCTGGAAACATCTCCTAGATATCTCATCAGTGTTTTCAAGAGCTAAAGAGAGTGTTAGACCAATCTGTGTTTCAAATTATAGCATTTGCTAAATGAACTATGCATAAAGTCCATGCTCTCAATGCTAGAAAAATGTCAACCTTTCACAGTTTTAACCCTGTAGATAATCAAGTGTTGAGAGACCAGCTGAGGCTCAAGTCTTTGTATATGTTTGAGATGACCTTTGGCTATACAAGAACCTAAGGTTTTCTTGCCTGGAGTACTGGCATGCTCTGGTAGATTCACCTAATCCTAGTCTGAAAGGACTTTAACTTAGGAAGGGAATCTCAGATACTGCTGCTGGTAGTATAGCGTGGTGCAGCTGCTTTGGAAAGTAGTCTGCCAGTTTCTCGAAACACTGGGTTACCGCATTATACAGCAATTCCATTCCTGGGTGTCTACCCAAGAGAATTGAAAACATATATCCACTCAGAAATTGGTACATGCATGTTTAGAGCAGAATTATTAATAACAACCAAGAAGTGGAAACAACACAAATGTCTATGAGCTTTTTGGCCTATCTATCTATACAAACGTTATTTGGCCATAAAAAAGGATGGAGTGCTGATACATACTCCAGTGTGGATGGACCTTGAAACATACTTGGTGAAAGAAGCCTGTCACAAAGGGCCACAGATTGTATGATTCCATTTGTGTGAAAAGTCCCCCCAAAACCAAATCCATAGAGACAGAAAGTAGATCAGTGGTTGCTGGAAGTGGAGATGAGGGAAGTGATTGCTGATGGGCAAGGGGTTTCTTTTTGGGATATTGGAAATGTTCTAAAATTGATTGTGATGATAGATGTACAACTTTGAAATCTACTGAAAACCACTGAATTGTATATTTGAAAGGGGTATAGGTGAGTGATAAACATTAAAGCTGGACAATACCCTGTGCTTCTTGAAGACACAGATAGTCTCCACTTTGTAAATATTGGGTTGGCCAGAAAGTTCGTTTGGTTTTTTTGTGATGTATGGAAAAACCAGAACAAATTTTATGGCCAACCCAATAATACTATGTCCTAATGCATGGGTACAAAACCTCAGGTAGTCTTTTTTTATGTACTTTTTTCTTTTTCTTTTTTTGTGTGCTTCTTCAAGTACATAATTCTTTATTTACCCTAAGTAAAAGGAGTCATGCTTCCGTGATGAATGCAAACAAGTAAAGCCCATTTTGGTCTACTCTTGATAAGATAATTGCATCACTTTTATGAAATCTAAACAGAGTTACAGTTTAGGACCCAAATTACCTGTCTGGCTGTCAACTCTGATTATCTGAGGTGATTTTAAGAAAGGTTGATTAGGTCCCATTTGTTTATTTTTGCTTTTATTTCCAATATTCTGGGAGGTGGGTCGTGGAGGATCCTGCTGTGATTGAGACAGCAAAAGAGACACAGATGTATAGAACAGTCTTTTGGACTCTGTGGGAGAGGGAGAGGGTGGGATGATTTGGGAGAATGGCATTGAAACATGTATAATATCATATAAGAAAC
>NW_011373327.1:31463-32107 GCF_000754665.1 Bison bison bison
GAGAACTTGGGAGGAAAAAAATGGCTTAATCCTCACAAACATGGTGATCCAACTGATTTTTGAGATCTTTCTCAGCTTGTGGCTCTTCTCACTCAACAGTTTGTATGGATGGTATTTTGCCTTTGAACCAACAGGGTAGAATGAGTTATCCTTTTAATTCTAATTTGGGGATCAGTCTTTCCGTATCTGATGTCTGCGCTGTAGATGCCAAGCCCTGGAAGCAGTAGTGTTTCTCCTGAGAGCATTAGGACCCTCAGAGAATGGTGGTTTTCAGAAGTTAGGAAAAGTCAGTTCCCTGAAAGTACCTTGGGCATGATGATGAGCCCAGAAGGGAAGCCTTGGATGGACGGTGTGGAGGCAGGTTCATTCAGCTTGCTCTTCTCTATTAAGAGCCTGGTCAATCCATCCGGAAGAATGGTAATGTGCTCACTGGGACAGATTTTCCGGGACACTGATAGCTCCAGGTGGCAGGCCCATATCAGCAACACATGTTAAGTCCAAAGTGTTGTAGCCTCCTCCTTGATGGGCTGGCGTTGGCCAGGCTTTGGTAACTGCCTTGCTTCTCCAGGTCTTCGGACTTCTAGGAGATACCAGTTCATTCACAAAGTGTGACTGGTGTCAGACCATCCTGCCTTGTTGGTGTG
>NW_011373327.1:32207-39211 GCF_000754665.1 Bison bison bison
TGACTTCCTGCCTTTGTTCTAGAAACTAGATGCAGCTGGAGATGAGAAAAATTCAGGTCTATGCCAAATTCAGGGCACATCCAGTCAACGAGAAAGAGGGCGAAACATTTAATGTGTTGAGGTGCATTTTACAGACTTCTTTCCTAAGAAAGTATATTCTTTGCATATGGTTAGAGAATACATTTGCTAATTTTTTAAAAGATTTTTTTTCTGATGTGGACCATCTTTAAAGTCTTTATTGAATTTGTTTACAATATTGCTTCTGTTTTTCATGTTTTGGTTTTTTGGCCACGAGGCATGTGGGATGTTAGCTCCTCGACCAGGGACCGAACCTGTACCCCATTCATGGGAAAGCGAAGTCATAACCACTGGACCACCAGGGAGGTCCCTGCTATTTTAAATAGCAGTGACTGTGGGGTATAATCAATACCCTCTAATTAGTGTTAGGGTGGGGTAATAATAGTAGCTAGTAGAAGTTGAGCTATAGGTTAAGTATATCGCTGTCCTGACTTTACAGAGAAGGGAACTGAAGCTAGGTTCTGCTCCAGAGACCTCGGTTCAGCTCAGAAGAAGTCAAGTGGGTCTGAATTCACAGATTTCTCTTAAGCACACTGGCACACTACCTTTGTGGGGAAATCACATCCCTCTTGCAAGGTCAGACTGAAGTCTGATTTGTGCTTGATATTGGGACAGGAGGTAATCTACAAATAGATAGGGTTTTGTTTAGATTTGATTCCAAGCCTAATGGCGTATGTAATGACATGATTACTACTATTAGTATATGACACTGTTTGCTGAGGTGCCAGAGTTTGTATTTCATGCAGGAAACTAGGCTGGCAAACAGTTTAATGCACTAATACTGCTAATTAGTGAAGCTCTCATTTAACTAAATGGATCATTTGCCTTTGAAACCAGTGTGTAAATCGAAGTACAGTAATCTGTCATCCCAGTCCACCTCTTTGTCTTTAGTTTGAAAGCAGAGTATAGTTATTTCTTTAGCTAGCTAGACATTTCAAATAAGCTGTGTTCAAGAAACATCCATAGAGGGGAGAAATGCTAAAGTCCTGATGAAAGGGGTTGGTTGCTTGACTCCAATGTTTCCCTCCAGTAAGACCAGTTAGGCTCTTATTGATGGGCAAGGCTGAGCCTCTGGGTCTAAAGTGCAATAGCAGGATGTAACTAACCTCTTCCTCCCTTTCCATACAGACTTTGTATCTGATTGGTCTCCTGTGCATGAAGCAGCCATTCATGGACGTCTGCTGTCTTTGAGGAGCCTCATCAACCAGGTAGGTAATTTTTTGGGGAAAAAATGATGAATATTAGGCAAGTTTTACTGCTCACCACACTGAGGAAAAGAAGTCATAGTCTGATCTTAGGATGTAAATTTCCTGTTTAGCAGAATGAGATGAATGCTGTCCTCCTTTATTTGGAGGCTGGCATAATCCTAGAGTTCAGTACAATTTCATGCAGAAAGTAGATTCTGTAGTATCTGTTGAATGAATAGTGGGCAAATTAGTGCATTCAAGTTGCTGTCACTTTATTCCATAGACTGTATCCTGGAAAATTATCACGGAAAGCAGTGGTTTTCAGTTGGGGCACTTTTGCCCCAAATGGAGACATTTGACATTGGCTGGAGACATTTTTGGTTGTCATAGCTGGGAGCAGGAGTGGGAATGGGGTTGGGGTAGTGGTGATGTTGGCATCTAGTAGCTGGAGACCAAGGAAGTAATTAAACATCTGACACTGTACAGGATGACTCTCCACATTAAACAGTTATCCAGCCCCCAGTGTCAGTAGTGCTGAGGCTGAAGACACTTTACATAAAATAAATGCTTGAAAATGTCTTTTAAAATATGTCATCTTAAAATATCAAAGAAATGTTCAGTTCTATTGAATCTGCAGTGGAAATGGCTCTGCCAGTTTGATATTAGTTTCTCTGCTCCTTCGATGGGATACTTTAAAGTACACATTAATTGGAATTTTGGTGGTTTGAAATTATTGGCAACTTAAGCAAAGGTGCTTTTAAGAAAGTAGTTTCAATCACCATTCAAAATTCCAATAAAATTTTTGTTCATAATGTTTGTCCTCTGAAGAGACAATGTAGACCTTTTAAGTTAGGAGCTCTTGGCCCTTTCATGGACCCCTTTGATAGTCTGGCAAAATCTAAGGACCCCTTCTCAGACTAATGTCTTAAATGCATAAAACACAATATAGGGGAACCCTATTAAACAAACGTGCAACGTAGTATATGAACTTCTTTATTAACACATTCAGTAAGAAGATTTAGTGGCAATTCTAATTATTGCCATACTTTCTAAGTAGGATAAATGTATTTTGAGCTACTTTAGATATCTGCAATAATCAATGCAATTAAAAATATCTGTGATTCCTCTCAGTGATGTCCTATTACTACTGTGGTTTGTGGTCTAGATTCACAATTGAAGGACATGATAAATTTCAGGTGTTAATTCTGGAAATATTAATAAATGTGCTTTGAAAAATTCCAATTTCACAGACCTGTCTAGACTAAGAAATCCTCCTATAAGAAGACAATTTGTAAAGATAAATTTCAGACTACTCTAAGTCACTATCTTAAGCTGTTTTTGGTAGCAGCAGCCTCTTAGAAATATAGATAGTAGCGCATAACTCTAGCTAAATAAAGTTAAGCTACTTCTCAGATAAACTGAAACATTTGCCTTAATTTGATAGGGTAAAAAATGATCATTGCAGCTTTTATATATAACTTACTAAATTGGACTGATATTCATTTATATTCAGTATTTATATGTTTACTGAACATCTGCTGGAATCATGTCTTTATCTAAGCACTTTTGCATTATTTAAGCAAGTTATTTTCTTGGAACCCTAGTTTCTACCTTCAAAAAATAAGTTCCTCTGTGTGTGTGTGTGTGTGTGTGTGTGCGTGCACTGAGTCTCTCAGTTGTGTCCAACTTGTGACCCCATGGACTGTCCCCTGTCCATGGAAGTTTCCAGGCAAGAATACTGGAGTGCATTGCTATTTCCTTCTCCAGGGGATCTTCCTGACCCAGGAATCAAAGCCATGTGTCTTGCATCTCCTGCATTGGCATGTGGATTCTTTACCACTATGCCACCTGAGAAGCTCCTGAGCATTCCAATACCTTCCTCCAGACTAATACCTCCAGTATTAGTCAGGTCTTGCTGTGTAAGAAAAAAGCCCAAACACAGTAGCAAAATGCAATAAACATTTCTTGCCAATAAAATTTTGGATCAGCTGATCTGCACTGTTCTTGGCTTCAAGCTGTGGGTTGGGTACAGCTCTCCTGTACTCATCTCCCATCCTTGTTTGACCAGTGGCTACCTGAGGAATTTTCTCCCTGTGGCAGAAGGCTGTAGCATAGCAGGGCAAGCCCAACCATGAGAGAAAACTTCTAATCTGCTTATGTTAGATCTGCTAACATCCCATTAGTCAGAGCAAGTCAGATGGCCAAGTCCAAAGTCAAGGATCAAGAAAGTAATTTTGTCAATTATGAGGTCATGACAAGGGTGCGACTATATTACACTGTTACAGGAGGGTGAAGAATTGAGACCCAAAATTCAGTCGTTTTATGTTATCTTATATATGAGTTAGAGAGAATTAACTGAGGTGACATTATGTACCTGCTCTAGTTACTCTTCACAAATTGAAGAGTACCTATTTTCTTACTACAATCTACATAGCGCTTCAGATAATCAAAGACTACTGAAAAAAACTGCTGCTAAACTAAACAAACATACTTTAGTCAGGGATATAAGACCAAACGTGCAAATGTCTATAACAAAGAGAAGAGAAAATTATAAAAAGTAATTCTCACTTGGTCCAAAAAGGGAGAAACTGAATCTGTAGCTAATTATTCTTTACTATGACTTCACATTAAAATAATGTGAGATTTAAAAGGAAAACAGCAACTGGGCTTCACTCTAGATATTCTGATTTAGCCTAGGCCAGGCTTCATGCATTGGTATTTTTTAAGCTCCTGTAGAATCACTATGTTCAGGAATTTTTTTTAAAAGGCCATTTTGCCAGTGGAGAAAGAGGGAGGAAGGCATTTGACATGAAAGAGAAATAGTATGTGGAAAGGAACAAAAGCATTGATAGGTTGGATTTCATTAAAATTAAGGACTTGTTCATCAAAGGCAGCATTTTAAAAGCAATAAGGCAAGCCATACATGAGAAAATATTTGAGATATCTATCTATTTATGACTAAGAACTCTTATTCCTAGCCTAAAATCAATACACAAAAGACTGACAACAGAAAAATGAACAAGAAACTTGGACTGGCAATTTTTTAAAAGATATCCAAGTGTTCAATAAATATATCAAATTGTGCTTATTAGTAAAGTTAGTAAATGTGTAATTCAAATTACAAATTATGTTACTCACTCCTCCCACTAGAAGGGTTAAATTTGGAAAGACAGATAATACAAAGTGTTGGCAAGAATGTGGAGCAACTGAAACTCTCATACATTGCTGGTGGGAGTGTAAATTTGTGCAAACCAATTTGGGAAATATTAAGGAATATCTACTAAAGCTGCAAATATCTATACCCTACAACCAAACACTTTCATTTCTAGGTTTATATGCAACAGATATGTATACATGAGTTCATCAAAAAACATGTATGGGTATATTCATAGAAGCCTTATTCCTGACAGCAAAAAAAAAAAAAAACCCTTGAAAACAACCTAAGTGAAAATGAAAGTGTTAGTTGCTCAGTTGTGACTGATTCTTTCCAAACCTCTGGACTGTAGCCCTCCAGGCTCCTCTGTCCATGGGATTCTCCAGGCAAGAATACTGGAGTGGGTTGCCATTTCCTTCTCCAGGGGATCTTCCTGACCCAGAGATTGAATCCAGGTCTCCTGCATTGCAGGCAAATTCTATACTGTCTGAGCCACTAAAGAAGCAGCCTTATTCATAACAAAAAAAAAAAAAAAAAAGCCCTTGAAAACAACCTAACTGTCCATCAAAAGTAAGTGGATAAATATATTTTGGTATATTAGTGAAACTCTATGCACCAATGAAAATATATGAATGAATGAGTTTGAAAACCAGATGTTAAGTCAGAGTAGCTGAGCACACATACAAAAATACATACTTCATGGTTCAATTAATAAAACATTCAAAATCAAGGAAAACTATCATGCTAGAAGCCACTATTCTGAATGCATTTGTGGATGTAATTTGGGTAGGATGTATGTGGGTTTGTGGTAATGTTTTTTTTCTTTACCTGTATAGTGGTTATATAGTTAGATTGTCTTTGTGATAATTCACTGAGGTTTACACTAAGGATTTATGAACCTTTCTTTGTATCTGTTGCACTTCAATAGTAATTTATTTTTTAAAAGTCAAAGCAATTTGTTAGGCCAGCATAAAGCAATTAAGGCAACCTTGGACACTCTGTGACCTTAATTTAATGGTTCATATTAGCATCCCTTTGGGCTAGGGTTGCATGGGAAATCTTAAAAATACCAGTGCCTGAATTCAGCTACCTTTGGTTGTATTGCAGTTGCTCTGGGATGCAGCTTGGGTATCAGGACTTTTTATTTTTTAAAGTTCCCCTGAAGATTGAATGCACAGCCCTATAAACCTTCCCAATAAAGTTCCACTGCATGCACAGGATGAGGACTGACTTTTTTGTTTCTTGAATAAAAACTCTATGCTGCTCCACGCAGTCTTTAAAGGGTTAAGTCAGGGTGGATACTAGGCAAGATCCTGGGCATTCTGAAATATCAGACCTTTAGGATGTAGCAGGCTCCCCTGATAGCTCTTTTGGTAAAGAATCTGCCTGCAATGCAGGAGACCCTTTCCTGGGTCAGGAAGGTCTGGTGAAGAAGGGATAGGCTACCCACTCCAGTATTCTTGAGCTTCCCTTGTGGCTCAGCTGGTAAAGAATCCGCCTGCAGTGTGGGAGACCTGGGTTTGATCCCTGGGTTGGGATGATCCCCTGGAGAAGAGAGAGGCTACCCACTCCAGTATTTTGGCCTGGAGAATTCCATGGACTGTTTAGTCCATGGGGTCACAAACAGTAGGACATGACTGAGTGACTTTGGGCTTCCCTGATAGCTCAGTTGGTAAAAAATCCACTTGCAATGCAGGAGACCCCAGTTTGATTCCTGGGTCAGGAAGATCTGCTGGAGAAGGGATAACTACCCACTCCAGTATTCGTGGGCTTCCCTTGTGGCTCAGCTGGTAAAGATGTAGCAGCTGATTCAAGGCTCAGTGATAAAGAATAAAAAGAAATCTAAAATATTAACTGCCTAGAAATTACTAAGTACTAAACAAGGCAATGGCACCTTACTCCAGTACTCTTGCCTTAGCAAGACTTTGCAGCAAAGACTTTGCATACATCATTTTTAAAGTATTCATAACCAACCTGGTAGGGTAGGTGAAATTGTCCCCATTTTACAAATGGAAATTGAGACTTTGAGAGAAAAGTAGCTGGCCCAAGGTCACACTGCTACTTAGGTGATGATGCCAGCATTTGAACTCGGTAATCATTCTGCTGTCCTCTGTCTGAGATTTCAGTCCTAGGTTTGAAATGAAGATAGTGGTACCATTCAGAGAATCAGGTCTAGCAGAAAAGGAGCTCTTTTCAGGAGAGTTTGGTTGGCAAAGGCTAAATTTATGTCATGAACTGGGTCTCTGGGTGATTATGTCTTAGCAGGGAATTAGGAACATGTACTGGGGCTGGAGATTTAGATTTGAAAGCAATATGTAATATATAGAGGGTATTGAGAGAAAAGAAAAGGATTTGGGGGCAAATCCTTGAGGAAATGCCTGCATTAGGAGATGTAAGGATGAGAAGAACAGAGTTAGTGAAAGAGAAAAAAAAGGCAGTCAGAGACTGGAGATAATTTCAGGTAGAAGTCTGTTTTAGAAGCTGGGCACAAGTTCCACGGGGTCAGGATGAATATGTTGCAGATTCAGAGGTGGAAGGAGGTGGGGAACGGAGCAAGGCATACTGGATTCTGAAAGTCACTGGTG
>NW_011373327.1:39311-40917 GCF_000754665.1 Bison bison bison
AGTGAAGGGATGAAGAGCGTTGAATGGATGCTCGAAGAGGGTCAGGACTGAGGGCTGGGAGGACTTTGAAAGCAAAAAGAAAGTGTACCTGAAGAGGAGAGAGCAGGGGAACGCATGTGAGAAGGTAGATGAAAGAAAGTCATGGGGCTGGTGGGAGGACCAGGTGAGGTCATGGGCTATTGGACTGAGCTCATATATTTCTCCCACAGAGAAAGGAGCAATGGGAGAAAAGAAGACTGGAGAAATATAAAGAGATGTTAGGGGTGGAGAGGAGGGTAATGTAGAAAGCTCTCACATCAGATGGCTTTGACTTCCTTGGTAAAGTAGGGAGGAAGTGATGTGTTTGGATGAACGTGAGTGAGATGGAGGTTTGTGATCTTCCTTTCTGCTGTGTAGAGAAGGAAGTGGTAACTGTGGACAGGATAAATGATAAAGCCTAACCTTCTTGTGGTCAGTTGGTTGTCTGAGTAGACATATGATTTGGAGCTGGGACAGAAAGTTGCCAGGTACCAAGCACTGTGTCACCCATGGGGGCCCTGATATTGCACAGCCCCATGGAATCATCAGAACTTCTGACTGTACACTGAGATTAGGGGACAGACAATTGATGATGGAAAAATTAAAGGTCAGCTATTCGATCCATTTTTTTCTAACTGAGAACCCACTGTAGACTGGACCCTCTCTGAAGTAATGGGTTAAAAATTACCTTAAATGGTATATGATTCAGACTTGACAATATTTCAGACAAACTGCCACAGTTCATTTAAAGTCAAAATTGCATATCTGTGATGAACTGTAAGTACAGTCCTCAGTTTGCACAGGGAAGCTTAATTTAAAGGAACTTCTTTGTAATGTGAATATGTAATGGGTGGTGAACATTTTTGGAATGTAAATAATTTCTTTTTTGCTTTTTCATTTACCTGGATTTATGTATAGGCACCTAAATGATTTTGAAATGGCAGTAGTGGCTATAGGAGTATATTTGTAATAGAGGAACTCTTAATAAAGAATTCCTTTAAAGAATAGTCTTCTTTCATCTCATGATCTGTAGCACAGAGAAAAATGCAATTAACATTTTGCTGTGAATTTCCGGTGTATTCGACCAGTGTGTGGGGAGGAGACTGGACAGAGAACACTGAGAGTGGGGAAAGAACGGATTTGAGAACAGATCTTTGAGAGGAATGCCTTGAATAAAATAATAATAAACAGAAGATGCTACACCGTGAAGTCCATGGGCAGTGCTTGTGAAGGGAATAAATGCTACAATTCAGATTTTTCTCGAGTCAAGGGGTCAGTGAGCATTTGTTTACTACAGATGGGATTTGAGGTTGTGAAGGAAGGGAAGATACAGCCCTGTCCCTCCCTGCAAACAGCAGAGCTGGTATGGCAAAGTGCTGAAATGGATTTTCAAGTTTCTCATTTACAAGCAGATGATTTTGAGTCTCTCAGAACCCATTCCTAGACCCACCTTAAAAAAAAATCTCTGGGTTTGAGATCCTGTGAACTCAAGTGTATGTCCAGAATGATGGGATATATCAAAATGCATGAGCTTGCCAGTCAGAGGGTAACAGCCCAAAGGACAGCATGACTAGGGGGCTGAAAAAAA
>NW_011373327.1:41220-41421 GCF_000754665.1 Bison bison bison
GGTATAGTCCACAGGGTCACACAGAGTCAGACTTGACTGCAACGACTTAGCCTGCATGCATTCTGGGAAGAAAAGGTATAATATTGAGTTGACCAAAAAGTTCATTTGGGTTTTCCTGTGACATCTTACAGAAAAACCCAAATGAACTTTTTAACTAACCCCGTATCACCAAGATGTTGATTAAACTGTCCATGCTCTTAA
>NW_011373327.1:41690-42457 GCF_000754665.1 Bison bison bison
TTCCAAGAGGTTGAAGAACCCCACGACCTTTCAGACACTTTCTTGCTGCTTTAGCTCTAAACTACTAGAGTGAGACAGTAATTGTCCCTTTGGCTCTCTGTCGATGGAGCTTCACCTAATGCTTTGGACTGTCTTAGTCACCTTTTGCTGTGTAACAAAGTATCCTCCACATTAGTGGCTTAATGTAACAGGCATGTATTCACGTGTCTATGGGGCAGGAATCTAGAGACAATTTACCTGGGTCAGGGACTCTTCTGTGAATCTGCAGTCATAAGAATATATATTGGCTTCCCTGGTGGCTCAGTGTAAAGAACTCTCCTGTCAATGCAGGAGATGTAGGTTTGATCCCTGGGTCAGGAAGATCTTCTGGAGAAGGAAATGGCAACCCACTCCAGTATTCTTGCCTGGAGAATTCCGTGGACAGAGAAGCCTGTTGGGCCACAGTCCACAGGGTCACAGTGAGTCAGACACGACTGAGTGACTGAGCACATAGGTGAGCCAGGTTAACTTTTAAAAGAATCGTGGACTCATGGCTGAGCCCTACAGAACTGTTACATTGCACTCCTTACTCTGCCCATTTCCCTTCCTCCAGGGGTGGCCGGTGAACCTCATCACTGCAGATCGTGTGTCTCCACTCCACGAAGCCTGTCTTGGAGGTCATCCCTCCTGTGTAAAAATATTACTGAGACATGGAGCTAATGTAAGTACAACTCAAACCACATCTTAGATGCCACTACTGAAAAATAGCTATTTCTATCCCTTCTAAA
>NW_011373327.1:42557-43908 GCF_000754665.1 Bison bison bison
TACTTTCCAGCATTTTTTATTAGCCTGATTTGAAATATGAAGAGGGTTTTTTTCCCCCCAAAGTATTATGTCCATCAAGCTTATTTACTTTAGCAGTAGATGAAATACTGCATTTTTAGCTAGAAAGTCATGGTCTGAGCCTATATCCTTTTCTTTAGCTGTCATTACTAATAAATAGCTGTTACATTTCTGCCTTCATTCCTATGGCTGGAAGGTAGTGACATATTGTAGAAAACATACAACATTTGGCTCCATAAGACCTGAATAATGATCCCAGACCATCTCTACCATTTACTAACGTTGGAAATTTGGACAAGCTACTTAGCCTGTGAGCTTTAGAGTATATATATGAAAAATAATGGGGGAAATAGCAAAAAAATTCTGTAGCATATTTTGTGGAATTGGGAGGATTGAGAGGGGGTAAGGCATGTGGTTATTTGGAGAACAGGAATCAGGGTGACATAATGAGATTACAGAGAAGGAAGTTACACAGTCGTTGAATTTGAAACTAGGGACCAGTACTTCTTCCATTAACTAAGTCCCCTCTTGCTCAAAAGTGATGGGAAAATCTGATCAGAAGATTCTATATAGATTGCTCATCTTTTCTCAACCAGTCTGTACTGAGCATTTATTATGTGTCTAACTCTAAATAAAGATTTTCAGGAACTTCTAAACTAAAGGAGGAGACAACCAGATAAACAGGTAAATGGCTGAATGTGACACTAAATGTTTCAACAGATAAACCCTGAACTCTCAGTAGCCCTCATAGAATGAAAGTTTATTTCTTGTTCAACTCAGAGTCCTATGTGGGTGTTGCCGTTTGGGTGGCTGTGTTCCAAGGGTGACTCAAGGACACAGGCTCCTTTCATCCTGTTGCTCCTCTGCCTCCAACAAGTGGCTCCCATGTGTGCTCTGTTCCAGATGGCTGGAAGAGGAAAAGACATGGAGGATTGTGAATGGAGACTTTTAAAAGGCCAGTCTTGGCAGTGACATATGTCACTTTTGCTCACATCCCATTGGCCAGAGTTCAGGCCATGTCTAACTGCCAGGAAGGTGGGAAAGTGTATGGCTGTGTGCCCAGGAGAGAGGGAATGAATTTGGTGAATGCATAATATCTCAGCCACAGCAGGCAATTAGAATACACTGTTTTTATCCATCAGTTTCTGCTGTGTAACAAACCACCTGACTTAATGGCTTCAGGCAGTAGCCATTTCTTGATTCACAGTTCCTTGTGTAGTCTGGACAGCTCTTCTGGTCTGGCCTGCTTTGGCTAGCCTCAGCTGGGCTCACGGAGGCATTTGGGGTTAGCCAATAGGTGGGCTGCAGCAGACTGCTTCATGGTGACCGTGGC
>NW_011373327.1:44008-45267 GCF_000754665.1 Bison bison bison
GGGAGGTCTGGGGAGAAATACAATCTCCCTGTGGTCTCTCATCCTTTAGCAGGCGGCCTGGGCCTGTTCACATGGTCGCAGGGATTCCGAGAGCAGTGAAAAGGGTGAGCTCTCTGCTTGCATCACACTTGTTAACTGTCCCATTGACCAAAAAGTGATTCATGTGGGCAAGCCCAGATTCCAGGCGTGGAAAAATAATCTCTGTCTTGTGATGGGAGGAGTCGCAGAGCCACATTATAAAGGAATGTGCATCCTGGGCACAGAGTCTGTGGTCATTTTTTGCTACCACATGCTACAAAATATAATAAGTATTAATAGTAAGAGGATTGTTGGGAACATGTACAAATGTTCCTAACCTGTTTATTTCTGACGGAGAGAGGGAGTGAAAAGATGCTTCCTGCAGGAAGTGACATCACAGTTGAAATCTATAGGACCTGTTGGAGTCACTCAGCTCATTGGCGGGTTGGGGAAAATGTGTGGGTTGGGCATTTTGTGTGATTTCAAATCATTCCTTATAGCAGCAGGGTAGAGCAGGGGACAGGGGTCAGAACAGAACAAGCTTGCTGTCTATGCCAGGAAAATGGACTTTGTCCTGAGGGCAGCCGAGAGCCATGATAAGTATATCCTCAGGTTTATATTTTGGTTAAGAAAACTTACCCCGAACTTGGAAACAGAGCCAGGACTAAGCAGAGGCAAAAGAGGAGCCTGAGGGTGCAAACATGAGAGAGCCGCTCCCTCTCAGGGTTGTGCTGCACTTTTGTGATCCTGGAAGTGAGTGTCTCCTTCAGGTTTGCACCTGGGGCATCTGAAATTAAGACAAAATAATATATTCACAATTTTAAGAGGTTACTCTAACTGCTGTGCGGAAATTGGATTGGTGTGGGATGGGTCTAGGATAGAGTATTTAAAATAAGGTGATTAGTTTGTGACCTGTTCAACTTATCCTAACTAGTGTCCAAGTTCATGTTCCTGGGGGAGGGCATAGAGGAGACAAAATATTCAGAAACATTCTTGGGGCCTGACATCCCATACTTCATTTGGTTTTTCACAACAGCTTTGTGGCATTTGTTCTTTTTTGTCTCCATCTTGTAGCTGTGGAATTTAAGGCTCTGATAAATGAAAATAAAAAAACAGCTTGAAAATGGTGGAGCTTACGTTAGAATCCAGGGTACTTCATTGCCTGCCTTCATCCTGGAGTTTTTCCTTACAGGTGAACAGTGTCACTGTAGACTGGCACACTCCCTTGTTTAATGCTTGTG
>NW_011373327.1:45367-46248 GCF_000754665.1 Bison bison bison
GGAGAATGACCTGGCGTCCCCCATCCACGAAGCTGCTAAGAGAGGTAAATCTGTTGAGAATTGAAGTTTTCCACCCATTCCTTCAAGGGACATCTTGCGATTGAAGAGGGAAAAGGAGGTATACAAAGCACTTGTTCTCCATGTGGGATCCTGGGTTCCACACAGAACTACAATGGCATAACAAGATAAATGCAAAGGGGCAGTGTTTCAGTATGACACTAGACCAAGGAAGAATGATTCTGCTTTCACCCCACTTAATTGGCCACACAGGGCCCCACTCGTGTTGGATTTGGCACCATCTCCTAAGCGTCTCCAGTGCCCACCACTCTTATGGGATGGTGGGCAGTTTCCCCCAGGGCCTGCTTTTGGTGAGGTTGTAAGTTTCCTTCCCTGTTCCATGGCCCAGTCTCTGTGCTGTCTTCTTCAGGTCCACCTTGTCCCTCTTCCATACCTCTTCCCAACTCTCACTTCGATTTCTGAACTCAGATTACAAAGCCACAAACAATTAAAGAAGGTGGATGGTTGCTGGTTGCCCACCGTGGCTAATAAACTCACGTGGAGTTCCACCCAGAGCTCCAGATGGCATCTTATGGGACACCCTGTTAACTATTGACGGTGTTGAAGATCATTTGCTATTCTAAGTAAAGAACATAGCTTTTGGTCCCTAGTTAAGTCATTTGAAATTTTCAGCACACAGAATATGGGCAAGGTGGTGTTTCCCTAGCTGTGAGAATTAGTGCTGTAACTGTTTTCTCCCACTCTGGGCTGCAGGCCACATGCAGTGCATCGAGTCTCTTGTGGCTCACGGGGGCGACATTGACCAAAACATCCACCACCTGGGAACACCGTTATATATGGCTTGTGAAAACCTGCAGGGGGGC
>NW_011373327.1:46348-50170 GCF_000754665.1 Bison bison bison
CAGGTAAAACCAAAAGCACAACAGAACAAGGAGAGTAAATGAAAAGTACATTCAAGGTATTTGAAAGCTCTTACTGTTGTAGCAGAGGAAAAAGTGTGGGCAGTGAAGTTGGACAAGATCAGAGTTCATCTTGACTGTGTTCCCTGGGGAATTACTTGAAACTGTTTCAACTTGAGTTCTCTTACTTGATTCTTAATCATGCTGACCATGATGTCCTTCCTCCCAGGAAGGTCCTCAGTGATTATTAGTTTCTCCTCCCTTTCCCCTGCCTCCCTCCCTCTGGCCATTGATATTACTAGTCCCAGCATAACTCCCACAGATGCTGGGTTAGGGCTGGCCTTTGAATTTTAGGCCACCTTCAGCAGTTCTCTTTGAATTGGAAATAAACTTGCCTCAGTTTTAGTCCATTGTAGATGTATTTTTGAAAAGGCCCAAGTCCCACCATTCTTTTTCACCTTCCTGCTGTTGTCCAACCCCTTCAACTTGGAATACCCCTTTTCACATTTTAAGTTATTTGAGTCTTGGTTATCTTTAAAAATCAGGTAATCTTTCCCTCTGCTGAAGGTTTATTGTTCTTATTGCCTTCTACTCATTGGCAGCCATTACCATGAACCAGGAGGAGGTTGGTTTTCTCTCTCTCCTCTCATCTTAGATGGATTTTAAGCTCCTAGTCAGGAAAGGGTCAGTTTGGCATCCCTCCAAAAGCTAAGAACAATACAAGAACAATTCAGTTAGCATTTGTTGACTGGACGTAGATTCCCATTTTTCTAGAGAGACAGCGGCTCAGGCAAAGCTGTATGTCCCCACACGTCCCAGTGAGAGCCAGTGTCTAGGCTGGGCTAAGGCTCTGTTGAGAGTGTAGGGATAGAGTTGGGTGGGGATGGTCCTAGGAATCCACTTGACCCCCGAAGAGGATGACTTTGCCACCTGCCCTGTGATCTTAGGATTGGCCACCCTAGTCTAGGCAATGTCATCAATAATTGGTTGCTCTTCACAGACCAGTTCACATGGTCTCAAGTCTCCAGTTTAAACTTCATCGCAGTTTCTGGGCTTGTGAGTATGGCAAATTGCCATAGATGAGATTTTGCCATCTAGTGTCACTTCCGGTCTGTGCTGGCTAATGTTTGGGCTCTAGTAATAATAAATGTGCAGCTTTCACACTGCCAGCATTTTTCCTAAATCTGTCACAGCTATGTATGATGCTCAAAGGTGAGGTTTTTCAACCTCATCTGCCATATGGCTCATGTCATAGCTTTAGTCATATTGTCAAATGGCCTTTTCCCCATGTTGTTAAATGGAATCAAGTCATCTGATGACTTGGAGAACTCCCGTGCCCACTGTGGAGGCACAGCGCTTTTAGAAGGGGGTGCTTGCACTCTGCTCCTGGACTGACTCTGTTGTTCTCCTCACCGTTTAGGAGTGAATGTGAACCAGGGCCGGGGGCTGGACTCCCCTCTTCATGCAGTGGCCAGGGCATCTAGCGGGGAGCTGGTCAGTCTTCTCCTGGACTTTGGAGCAGACACCCAGGCCAGGAATGCTGAAGGCAAACGACCCTTGGAACTGGTGCCTCCAGAGAGCCCCCTGATCCAGCTCTTGCAGAGAGAAGGTGCTTCTCCTTTGCCTAAATCTAAGCCTTAATTTGTAGAGACTCCCATGGGCTCTAGCAGGAGCCAGGTGCTTAACCAAGTTCTGACTTTGCATCCTATTAAACAGATCACGCCCTCTGTTCCCCAAACGTGGGGAGCTGAGATAATTTAGCATGCAAGGTACAGTACTGGCTGCATAATAAACAACCATCCTGCTGTTTGGCATGTTGGAGAGAGGCTGGTTTGGATGATCTAATATTCAGGTATTCCAGCTCGCAAAGAATTAAGATATTGTTTTTAAATGTTAAAAATTAAGACATGCTTAATTTTTTAAATTTTATTTTATTGAAATATGTTTGGTTTACAGTGTTGTTTATTTCTGCTGTACAGCAAAGTGACTCAGTTATACATATATATATTTGTTCCTTTTCATATTCTTTTCCCTGATGATTTACCACAGGATACTGAATGTAGTTCCCTATGCTGTTCAGTAGGACCTTGTTGTTTATCCATCCTATATATGTTAGCATCTGCTAACCCTAAACTCCCAATCCAGCCCTCTCCCAACCTCCTTCCCCTTGACAAACACAAGTCTGTCCTCTATGTCTGTGAGTCTGTTTCTCTTTTGTAGTTGAGTTTATTTGTGTCTTATTTTAGATTCCACGTATAAGTGATGTCATATGGTATTTGTAAGCCATGCTTTAGAGTGATGTGGCAGAAGCCTCTTTGAGGTTATACAAGCCCCAGTATGTCCTAATGCGAATTACTGGGCATTAGGTTTCTGGGATAGTGGGTAGGAATGCAACTCATTGAGCATTACACAGTATCGCTTTCATGATCCATGGCAATCTGAAGACATTTACTGTTATGACTAAATCAACACTGAGCCCATACACCTTCATAAATAAAAACCAACACTTCTGACCCAAACAACTAAACACTGGGGTTGAGCAGTGTGCAAGGAGGTGGAGGCACTTCCCTGGGTTGGGGGTAGGCTGGGAGTGAGGAGCAGAGACCCCTCAGATTGCATTCTTTTTTGTGTGTGTGGATATAAATTTTATTATTTAGTTTTTACTTTATTTTTCAATTTAATTTTTATTGGGGTATAGTTGCTAAAAATGTTGTGTTAGAGTCTTAATTGTCCTGGGAGGTGGAGAGCAGCCAGCTGAGGACCTATTTATCTGACTAGAGTATAGACCTCATTGAGTCTTAGAGGTTGTAGAAGTTTGAAGCAGGCTTCCCAACCAGGAGGATTCTGATGTCATGTCATATCTGGTTATTTTCTCCCCACATGCTCAGAATTAGGGTTCTGGGCAGAATTGTGAAGTGGCCCCTGAACACTTCTTCCTCCTACACCCATCACCCCAGGGCACTTGGGGCTCATAGCCTGCCTTGCCCACACCCCCCACAAACAAGGAACAAACCAATAGAAAACCCTTTATATGAAGCAGTGGGGTAACCCCCAGGCAGTTGTGCCCACGTTTTAACGATTTCTTGGTTTTAAAAAATTATATCTAGATAGGGCAGATTTCTACAGCAGGCACAGATGGCACAATGCGTGGGGCCCACTGTTTTTTTAGGGGTCCACAGAAATGTTTTAATTTCTTTTAAAATCAGAAGGGAAAAAATGACTATAACTCAACCTGGATCATATTCATCTTTATACGGACACAGGCGTAAAATTACCAGCTGTAAAATATCTTTTTTTTTCAATTGAGAAAGAGATCCACAAAGGCATAAGTACCTCAGGCCCCCCTAAAGTCATTAAATCATATATGTAGACACACACACACTTGAAAGAAGTTCAATAATATGACCACCCCCTCCCTCGCCAAAGCAGCTGAAGCAGTGTTTATTCCTGACACACGACGACAACTAATGAGACTCTCTCACCCCAGCACCACATTAGCCACTTTGAATACACTTTGGTCTTAAAGCATCATGAGTGTTGATGCAGGAAGAAAAAGAACTGGAGCCCTAAAGTAATATGCCCATCAGTAAATATAGAATTAGCTGATTCCATTATGGAGTAAAGCAATGCCCCCTGAATATTTGCAGGTGCCAGCAAGTGGCTGCCAAGCACTAGTGAGCTTTCAGCTCTATTCATATGGAATGAAGGCTCTAGTTATACAGTATCCCACTTGTAAATAGCAGATATTCAGTTTCCATCGGTAGTTCCACTGAGTGTCCTCCAATGGCCTGCTTTGCCTAAGTCTCTATCAGGCTTACTCTGATG
>NW_011373328.1:0-1792 GCF_000754665.1 Bison bison bison
AGGGAGAGTCTCATGCACAGAATGGCATCATGCAATGAGTAGCCTCCTAAGTCTCATCGCACACTGCAGGGAGAGTCTCATGCACAGAATGGCATCATGCAATGAGTAGCCTCCTGGGTCTCATCGCACACTGCAGGGAAAGTCTCATGCACAGCTGAAAGGACCATTGTGGGCAGGATTCCACTGGAAAGATGGGCCTGGCTGCTTATGCATCCCACAGCTTATCTGAGTTGTTTTCAGTGGTGGGTGATTAGAAATAAAAGCACTGTCAACATTCGCAAACAGGTTTTTGAGTGAACATAAGCTTCACTTTCCTTGAATAAATAGGAGTGACATTTCTGGATAATATGAGGAATATACATCTACTTGTAAGACACTGCCAAGCAGGCTTCCAAAGCAACCATGCCATTCTGCAATCACATCCGCAGGGCAAATGGTTAAAGCTTTAACCATTCCCATGAATGTGCCGTGGTGTTTCGTTCTGGTCTGTCTGAACCCCCTACTCTGACTTAGGGCACTGAACTCTTGTCCCATGCTTGAGTGCCGCCCGTGTATCTTCATTCAGACTATTTCCCTGTTTTACGTTTGGGTGGTTTGTTTCTCATTATTGAGTTTTGAGAACTCTTTTCATGTCATGAAAGCAAATTTCTATCACATGTGTGTTTTAAAAATATTTCCTCCCAAGTCAGTGGCTTGTTTTTTCATAATCATTAGTATCTTTCAAAAAGCATAGGTTTTAAAGTCTGATGAAGTCCAGTTTATCAGTCATTTCCCTTTTATGGTTATGGTTTTGGGGTTTTACATAATCTTTGCGTAGCCAAAGCTGCAAAGATTTTCTTCTGTGTTTTCTTCTAGATAGATGTTTTATGATTTTAGGTCTTCCATTTAAGTCTCTGATCCATTTTGAGTTCATTTTTATTATGATGCAAGTTATGGGTCAGGGTCCATATTTCTTTTTCTCTCATGAGACTTCTATTTGTTTTTTATTGAGGTATAGTTATTTACAATATTTTATGTTTCAGATCTACAACACAGTGATTCACAATTTTTAAAGATTATATTCCATTTGCCATTATTATAAAATATCCCCTGTGCTGTACGAAACATCCTCACAGCTTATTTATTTTATCCATAGTAGTGTATCCCTCTTATCACTGAAAGGATACATAGTCAGTATACTATTGACTAAGTCTAGATAATCGTATGGCTATTTTGCAACCTAGTTATCGATTCTGTTGGTGATATTTAGAATGTGTCCTGTGTTTTTCTGGAATGAACAACTTCCTCTGTGTATCTTTGGATTTGAGAGTCTTTCCTTCAGTTAGAGTCCCAGAAAGATTGGCTCTCATACAATACTTGTGATTAATACATTTTTGTGTGTAATAATTTGACTGGTAAATCATGACATCTAGGTTTGGCTTTCATTCATATTTGATTGCTGTTGAGGTTAAGTGTATCTTCCAGTGTTCACATTCCTTCATAATGATCTCTTTCATGATTTGTCTGTTAGTCTTTTTTACCTCTAAGGCAGTATCTCTATTAGTAGGCATTCAATGGCATATTCACCTTTAGATGGGAACCATCACAAAGTCTTGACAGCCTGACACCTTTCTCCATTTAGTATAATGTGCCAAAGAGACAAGGAAAATGTATTTCTATCAATCTTTGCGTTGTTGGCCTCTTGATTTCTTGAAAAATAGGAAAAACAAAGGAGCATTTTTGACCTTTGAATTTTCAATTACTATGCCAAGCTTTCAAGACAATTAAGACATAAATATTCTTTGTACAAGAT
>NW_011373329.1:0-880 GCF_000754665.1 Bison bison bison
GAAGAGGAGGAAGGGTCTCCTTTTCAGAGACATCTGAAAAGGAGACCCTTCCTCCTCTTCCCACAGTTACTTCTCCACCTCCTTTACCAACTACTACCCCTCAACCACAGACACCCCCCTTGCCACCTTTGCCTCCACTGCCAGCTATTCCACAGCAGCCACCTCTGCCTCCTCCCCAGCCAACATTTAGTCAGGTTCTTTCTTCAAGTACTTCAACTTTGCCCCCCTCTGTTCATCCAAGGACATCTACTCTGTCCTCTCAGGCAAATTCTCAGCCCTCTGTACAGGTTTCTTTGAAGACTCAAGTATCTGTAACAGCTGCTATTCCACACCTAAAAACTTCAACGTTGCCTCCTCTGCCCCTCCCACCCTTATTACTGGGAGATGATGACATGGATAGGTAAGTACTGTAGTTAACTGGGAAATTTTAACCCTCTTGATCTAAGTGTAATGTAGTTTTTGTTCTCAAGGCTTTGTCAAAATTGTTCTGATGTGTGTCTGTTTAGAATGCTTTCATGAATAGGAAGTGCCTGTGATGTTAGGTTTTCAGTGGAAAAAGTCCTTATGTATGACATGATTAGGAAAAGATAATTATAATTTGAGGTCTAGTAATCCTTTTTCTCACGAGTATTTATCAATAATTTTGATTGAAAGTTTTAAAAATCATGTGTTTTTCTCCTTGAATTTTTATGTTGAAAATTTCAGTATTACATAGCTGCAGAAAAATTAACACCTGTATGCCCTTCAGCTAGATTGACCAGTTAATTTTTTACCATATTTTTTTAAACTACAGATATTATGACTTTTTTGAATAGTTTAGCATGTCTCTTCTAACAAGAACACTTTCCTGTATAATCATAATACCTTTATCACCCTAAAA
>NW_011373330.1:0-1761 GCF_000754665.1 Bison bison bison
ACAAAAAGCATTGCAGGGCCAGTGGGCATGCAGATAGCACTGTGTTTTAACGTTTAGATGGTCTCCTTTGTCCATGGCCACGGAAGTTCATTTGACTCCATACCAAGCACATCGAAAGGAGTGTTTCCTCACCATTTTCTTAGTGACTCTTACCGTCTACATCCTGTTACCAACTGAGTGTCCAGAATGAGTCGGTTTTCCTTTACTGGGCTTTAAGTTTCATTGGTGAGTTTGTATTTCCACCTCAGATGACTCTGATCAATGATGGGCAGCAACCAAAACACAGAGGACATTTTCTTATACCTTATCTATAGTGGCTATGGAAAAAAATCAAGTATGAATTTTCAAGCATTTGTGAACCAGTTTTCCAACTTACCAGGAGAATTGTTTATTACTCCTTGGGGCATTAATTTGGCTTAACTTGTAAATAATTTCTCATTTTTAAAAATTCCATGTATGAAACTGCATTTCAGTTATTTATTCATTGTAACCATGATCAGAGTTTGTGTTGGAATAACAATGGAATAAAACCTATTAAACTTCACATTTTATTAGTTATATTTTCTAAAAACAGATCTTTAGTAATCTTTCCATTCTTCATGATGATGGCTTTTAAAGTCAGCAGAATTAACCTATGCTTATTAAAAAAAACAAAAAACTAGCTGGGAGAGCTACTTAATCTCCATTAGAGTGGACAATCCTGGTCCAATCTGGCAAAAACATTGTAGCCCTAGCAACAAAACTATTAGAAAAGGCCTAGAGAGAAAATGTCAGAGCTGACCCTGTGATTACACAAGTCAGTTTATGTTACCACTTCACCTATTTTTGTCCTCCGACCACTTAATCTATGTTTATACTAGAGAAACATAATACAGTTTCATTTATTTGTCTAGGTCCATTTTCATCCACATTTATCTGCATCATTTTGCTATGCAAGCTTGTTTGCACAAAGGAACTTAACATCAGATCAGAATCTTTATTGTTTTGGAATTTCATCTGTGCTGGAAAAGGCCTCTGAGCATAAGCAGGCTAACCACACTGTTGTTTCCATGCAAGGGAAAGATCTCAATCAAACATCTTTAAAAACTGGTTAGATACAGATACATCAAGTAGATGCCTAGACATGGATATGATTTCTATCTGAAGGGCAGTCTCCTTGTCTCTGTGCAGAAGTTAGTGGTTTTAAAGATTGAGTCAGTAATACCAAAATAGTTCATGTCTAAAATACCATTCTTGGATTGCTGTACTCAACCATAATAATCAATACAGCTCTGTGGAAACCAACTCAAAGTTTCCAGATCTAAGAAAGGAAATTTGTAGGCAATGATTATCTACCATGTGCCAAGCACCAATGAATGCTTTGCATCTGTTCAGTCTCATTCTTTCTAGGAGACCGGAGGGTGGGGCTCGTGAAGAAGTGAGAGACTTGGGCTGCAGCCTCTGGCCTTGGGAACTAGTGAGGGGACACAGGGAGGGCCATGGAGCAAAGAAAAGGATGAGGTCTGAGTCTCAGTGACAAGTCCTCCGCAGTAAGGAACAGCTCCAAAGCCTCAGTTCAGGACTGCGAGGAGATAAGAGTGTGGAAAGAGAAGGACTGGATCCAAAAGGAAGGTTTCATAACTGCTGATGCCTGGAGGGTAACCGTGAAGGAACACTGAGTAGGTAGGAAGAGTCCTTCATAGAGTATCTTTAGCTCAAGTTGTAGACAGGAATGGGCTCTGGCATCAAGTTAGTACATTATATACATTATCTCTGGAGTAG
>NW_011373330.1:5801-6652 GCF_000754665.1 Bison bison bison
CTCCCCGTATCTAATTCAGCTCCCCACTTTTAAACGTTTTTTTAATTCTGCTGCTAGTTATTACCATACCTCTGAAACTTACGTTAGTTCTTCCACCTCTTGTTCATCAACTTTAGACAGTATCTACTGAGAGGTGATAAATTTAGTTCATATTTCTTTATCTATCCATTGCTAAGTTTTTCCAGTTACAGTATTTTGGTTCTTCTGGTGGTTATCTATAATTTTAAAGAATATGCTTAGTCTCCATATTTTGTTACATCAATTTTAGATAGCGTATCTTGAGAAGGTGAGAAAATTTTGTGTCTGACATAACCTTCCACATGTGTCTGCTGCCTTTAACATTCAAACTTCCTTTTGTTTTTACAAGACCAATGTGAATATTACATTCTCTTTTATAGTTATTATTGTCTTCCAAGTTTTATTTATATGCTGATTCTATAAACTGAAATAGCATTTACATTACTGCATTATGAATTACTACTTACTGAAACATTGAATAGCTTTATTTATTGAGAAAAACAAGGTAATCTATATCATAAGATGGAAAGATGAATGTTCCAAGTGTCAAGGTCAAATCGGATTCCTTAAATTTAATCTTCAAGACTTTCAAAGAAATTACTCATTTAGGCAATGATACTATGACCAACCTAGACAGCATATTAAAAAGCAGAGACATTACTCTGCCAACAAAGGTCTGTCTAGTCAAAGCTATAGTTTTTCCAGTAGTCATGTATGGATGTGAGAGTTGGACTATAAAGAAAGCTGAGCATTGAAGAATGATGCTTTTGAACTGTGGTGTTGGAGAAGATTCTTGAGAGTCCCTTGGACTGCAGTGAGATCCAACCAGTCCA
>NW_011373331.1:0-2428 GCF_000754665.1 Bison bison bison
AGTCAGCTCTTCGCATCAGGTGGCCAAAGTATTGGAGTTCAGCTCAACATCAGTCCTTCCAATGAACACCCAGGACTGATCTCTTTAGGATGGACTGGTTGGATCTCCTTGCAGTCCAAGGGACTCTCAAGAGTCTTCGCCAACACCACAGTTCAAAAGCATCAATTATTCGGTGCTCAGCTTTCTTTACAGTCCAACTCTCACATCCATACATGACCACTGGAAAAACCATAGCCTTGACTAGACGGACCTTTGTTGGCAAAGTAACGTCTCTGCTTTTTAAAGAAGTTTACTCTGCACTAAAAGATTAAGTAAAAATTTAGAGCCCTCCAATGAAACTGGAATCAATATAGTTTTCTTTAAAAATCTTGTAGCAGTTTATATTTCACAAATAAAATGTTTTTTTACCCATTTCAAAACCACTGCCTTTTGTGCTTTAAAGAGTTTCTTATAATCTATTTCTAGTCCAAAGTGATTAGCTATGAAACAAAGACATAATTCAGAATGGTATCTATGTAACACATGCTTATTTAAAATTTCAAGTATAACCAAGACTTACTTACTTTTTTAGTTCTGGAATCTCTGCTGGCTTTACAATCTTTATCAACCCTTTAAGTCTCTGCTGTTCTTTTCTCAGTTCAAAAGTTCTCAAGTGAAGTTTCTTCCGGGACACACCATCTAATGCACTCCCTGACTTCATTTCTGACATGAACGCATCTAAAGAGTCCTGAGACGGAGACTCTGACAGAGCTGTCCAAGAAAGGGATAATACGTGTTCAGAAAGACGGCTGAAAATATTTTAAAATTCGGCCCAAGTTTCCATAGAAAAGTCACTAACTTGAAGCTGGACAGAAGATGATATTGATATTAGGAATAAGGAAACTGGTTGTACCAGATCTTAGAATGTCACTTTGCCTCAATGGGCTTCATTCTCCTCATCTATTAAATAAAAAGGCTGAAACAAATACTTTATAATATTCTTTGTAGTTCTAAAATTCTATGTTGCTCCTTAGAAAGGCTCCATATCTATTATATCTTACTAACCAATACAGCTTTAGTACCTAGCAAAGTGCACTACACACAGTAGACACTCAATAAACATTTTTTAATGAGTCACTCCCTTACCTTTGCTGGAGGCTTTCAGTCTCTCAGAAATTTCAGAGAGTTCCTTTTCAGCATCATTTAACTTCGCAACCTATAACACCAAATTAACAGGGTTAGCATGTTTTGTATCTTTCAAAATATGGTAGCTTTCCTTTTCTTCTTCCTCTTATTTTCATTATTGTGACAAGTTTTAAGAGGATTAATTCAGAAGTGCATTTAAATCTGCTCCTCATGGAGTTAACATTTTTCATTTATTTAATTCTAATTGAAGTGATTTCTGAATTAAAGAACCAAGAATTAAATAGAAGCAATATACAAAACACAGACTTTATTTTATTCAAAAGAACCCAAAGCATGTTTTCACTGATGAATCAAAAAGCTAGACATTGAGTAATGTTTTAAACTCTGAATACTAATTAATATGGTGAAAATGCAGGCCATCTTATGATAATTTCATGAAGGACACATTGTTTAAAACTATACGCACACCTCATTTTATGAAGCTTCACTTTACTTGCAACTTGCAGATATTGTAAATTAGAGATTTGTCACAACTCTGCATTGATAGAACAATGGTTAGCATTTTTTAGCAATAAAGTATTTTTAAAATATATACTATTTTTTTTAGAGATACTACTACTATACACTTAAGAGACTACGGTACAGTGTGAATATACCTTTTATATGCACCAGGAAACCAAAAAATTCATGTGACTCATATTATTACAATATTCATTTTATTGCAGTGGTCTGGAATTGAACCCACAATGTCTTTGAGGTATGCCTGTATTACCAGAACTAGAAATTCCTTTCACAATTCTTGACTACCAAAAGCCAAGGTCAATTGCACCTCAGAATGTCACAATTTGGAACTTTTTCCTTTTCTTTTTCCAAAGATCATATCCAAAGATATGGTAAGATAATATCCAAAGAATGCTCATTAATGGATCATTGAACTGTGGTGTTGGAGAAGACTCTTGAGAGTCCCTTTGACTGCAAGGAGATCCAACCAGTCCATTCTGAAGGAGATCAGTCCTGGGTGTTCTTTGGAAGGATGATGCTAAAGCTGAAACTCAGTACTTTGGCCACCTCACGCGAAGACTTGACTCACTGGAAAAGACTCTGATACTGCGAGGGATTGGGGGCAGGAGGAGAAGGGGACGACAGAGGATGAGATGGCTGGATGGCATCACAAACTCGATGGACGTGAGTCTGGGCGAACTCCGGGAGTTGGTGATGGACAGGGAGGCCTGGCGTGCTTCGATTCATGGGGTCACAAGGAGTCGGACATGACTGAGCAACTGAACTGAACTGAACTGAACTG
>NW_011373332.1:0-1775 GCF_000754665.1 Bison bison bison
CTTTTCTATTTTCACCTTTGCTTCATTCTTGTCCAACCTGTCTATTTATATCCACTGCTCTTTTTTTATTGGAGTTTTGGCCTTTTCTCATAATTATTATGTACTAATTACTTACATTTTAATATGTTAACCATTTTTGCCATAAACTGCACATTTTTCATCTTGACTATCCTTTATCAATGTATGAACTTTTTCATGTGAAAATTTAAATGTACACACAAATAAGTCAAGTCTTACATCCTTTTCTATTTTTCAACTGACAGTGTATTATTGGTATTTACTAAATAATGTATATCTGTAGCTAAAATGCCAAAATTAAAACTTCATGTAATGGAAAGAATTATAGATCTTAGCACCATCTCTATTCATTCTCATGTAGGCATCCCATGCTAAAGTTATAGTTTATATATCAGTGTTACTAACTTGGGGAAAAAAGTATCCCACTCTGGTATAAAATATGTCAATTCTTCTTATTATATCTTCTTTTTTAAGTCAGTCTAGCAGCACTATCTATTTTTATGCTTGTAAATTCAAATGGGGTAGGTCTAAGCAATGACAATTTAAACATGCAAAGTAGACTAAAGGAATTTAGGTGCCCTTAGGTCATATAACTAAATAACTGATAACTTCCACAGATTGAAGAAAATCAACTTTATTTGATTTTTGGCTCCTTGATTCCATTGTTTACAATTCTTGTGTCTTCCTTTGCTGCTTTCTCTATATTTAGGTGGAATTAAGGTATTTATAAAATAGAATGGCCTTGAAATCCTGGTTTTGAGTCTTGGCCTTAAGATTACAGTGTGTGAAAATTATGTATTCTCATTGAGTCACAGTAGCAATAAAATGTAGATCATATCCATTTATTAGGGTTTTGGTGAGAATTAGAAAGAATTATTTCAGGCACTAAGCAATGCATGTCACATGGTAGTAAGTAAACTATTAGCTTATGCATTTTGCAGTTTTCATCAAGGTATTTGGAGATGCTGGGAGATGTCAGCTGTGATCATCATTATAAATCACAAGTTAGTCATAATTTTTTACCATGAATCAAAGCATCTAATACTCATGATAGCTCTTTGTGGGAATGGATGTTCATACGTGTCATTTAAGAGAGACAGCTCAAAAATATCCCAAGAATAAACTACTAAAATAAGCATAATTTCTTTAGATCAAGTTCAGATTTACATGATGCTCTTATAACCTCTATATTACTCAGCATTTTGAGCATGGATTAAAAACTACTGGATTAAAACAGCATTTATTCTTAAAATACTTATTAAGTAAGTAAGTTAGCAGTATAAAAAAAGGGATAGGAGGAGGAGCCAAGATGGCGGAGGAGTAGGACGGGGAGAACACTTTCTCCCCCACAAATTCATCAAAAGAGCATTTAAACGTCGAGTAAATTCCACAAAACAACTTCTGAATGCCGGCAGAGGACATCAGGCACCCAGAAAAGCAACCCAACTCTTCGAAAGGAGGTAGGAAAAAATATTAAAGACAAAAAAAAGAGACAAAAGAGGGAGGGACGGAGCTCCGTCCCGGGAAGGGAATCTTAAAAAGAGAGAAGTTTCCAAACACCAGGAAACCTTCTCACTGCCGAATCTGTGCCGAGCTTTGGAAGCACAGAGGGCAACATAACAGGGAGAAAAATAAATAAACAATTAAAACTCGCAAGATTTCGAGCCCTACGGTAACTCCCCCAGCGGAGAAGCAGCACAGACGCCTGCATCCGCCATTAGCAAGCGGGGGCTGGGCAGGGAGGCGCGGCGCGGGCT
>NW_011373333.1:0-1279 GCF_000754665.1 Bison bison bison
TTCCCTGCCCTGCTGTGCCAGCACAGCAGCCAGAATTGGGGGAGCACCCCCCTCCCAACGCACCTCCTCTGGTCAGGGACTGGACAGTATTCCCATCAATCAGCTCCAATACATGGGATAATCACAGCACAAATATGTATCCTGTGACACCTGACTGCCCTAGAGAGAGATGCAGAAGCCCTGTCTATGACAGCAAGTGCAAAGTGCATTCATGATTCTTATTGAAGCAGCCAGGCATTCTTACACTGAGCCCTACGTATACAAGTTATCCACCCGTTGTACTGTTAATAATTCGAACTAGCTTGTGTGTCAAAACTCAGATGACCTCTCAGCACAGAATTACTTAATTTCCTTTAAAAGCCAGGACCTCTAGGCCTTAACTAATTGGAGGAACACCTTTGATCCCTGGTGACCAAAAGGAGATGTCTTATCCCAAGGTGGTATTTACTTGGCGGGTCCAAGTCTTTAGTAAGGAGTGTGTTTCTCCAGAGACCCTTTTCATGAAGCGGGTTGGGTGTGGTGTGAGCTCCCACTTACCCGAACTCCAGTGCATACTGCTGGATGTCACTTGGTCTGCCACCATTTGATACAGCTTATAAATCCAGGTTGGAGCATTTTGTCTCCCCCCCCCCTTTCATCTAGCCTTTTGAGGGCATTTATCGGATATTTTCTTATTCTGTTTTTCCCTTTACTGATTTAGAAGTTGTACACACTATTTCAGTTATTGGGTTTTTCTTTTTAATGTTTATCCTACCAATGTTAACAAAGATATCCAGAGCTAGAATCAGTCAGACCTTTTCTCTCAAATAAAACAAGGATCTTATAACATTTTCTTTGGTCCTAGTTTTATTGAGTTTATTCACTCATTTAAAGTGTGGAATTTAAAGTTTTTTAAGTATATTCACAGAATTGTGCAGCCATCACAATTAACTTTTAGTGCATTTTTATCAACCCCTAAAGGAAACTGTACTATTTAGCTATCATCTTTCTGTCTGCTTACATCCACCACCCCTTCAACCCCCAGTCCTAAGTAACAGCTGATCTAATATCTATCTCTATAGTTGGTCTCCTGGACGTTTCATATTAATGGAATCAGAAAATATTTGTCCTTCTGTTTTTGGCTTCTTTCACTTAGCATAACGTTTTGAGATTCATCCATGTTGTAACATCTATTAATATGCCATTTCTTTATATTGGCTAATAAAATTCAATTGTATGGATATATAGTACTATTTTAATCCATTTACCTGTTGATAGACATTTGGATTGTTTCCACTTT
>NW_011373334.1:0-1382 GCF_000754665.1 Bison bison bison
GTTGGCTGCAGTACTCAAGATCTTTAGTCTTCATTGCAGCATGTGGGTTCTAGTTCCCTGGCCAGGGATTGAACCTGAGCCCCCTGCATTAGAGGTGTAGAATCTTAGCCACCGGACCACAAGGGAAGGCCCCTCCACTCCTTCTTATGACTGAACAATCTTCTAGTAAGCGGGTATGCCACCTTTCGTTTGTTCATCCTCAGTTGATGGACACTTAGGTTGTTTCCACTTTCGGCTACTGTGAATAATGCTGCTATGGACAGGGGTGTACATGTCCACAGCATGTACATAGTATCTATTTGGGTCCCTGTTTTCAATTTTGGGGGTGGTAAATACGTGGAAGTGGAATCGCTGGGTCATATAGTAACTCTGTGGTTACTTAACCTGTTTTACGGAAAAGGAAATGGCACCCCACTCTGGTATTCTTGCCTGGAAAATCCCATGGGCGGAGGAGCTTGGTAGGCTGCAGTCCACGCTAAAGATCGGACAGGACTGAGCGACTTCACTTTCACTTTCCACTTTCATGCACTGGAGAAGGAAATGGCAACCCACTCCAGTGTTCTTGCCTGGAGAATCCCAGGGACGGGGGAGCCTGGTGGGCTGCCGTCTCTGGGCTCGCACAGAGTCGGACATGACTGAAGTGACTTAGCAGCAACCTGTTTTAAAATTCAGTTTCCTCTCTATAATGGGAATAACAGTGGAATATACTTCTTGTTTTTTAAAGTTTAATGTTCATTTATTCATTTATTAATCAATTAATTAACTATTGGCTTCCAAGACCTTAACTTTTCAAAAGCCCTTTGTTCCCAGCGTTAGTGTGGACGATGCTCTTGCAGGATGCCTTTCCTTTTGGGTCTTAGACAGGTAATGGAACGGGTGGTCTGGGGATTGGGTTCGGAAAGGGAAGAGGGTGGGAGCTTACTTATCGCACTACTGCTTTGGGTGGAGGGAGCCTTTTAGAAAATGTCTCGCAGTTATAGCAGGCCAGCTCCCTTACAGAATTTTCCAGGCTTTTCTTCCTGCTTTCTAGTTGCTCCTTACTCCCCTGGCCACCGGGTTCTTAACCCCCATGTATCCCTGAGCTCTTGCTGGATTATCTGTTCTGATTTTCCATGAGACACCGTAAAACCATTGCCAAAGCCTTAGTGAGGAAACAGTTGAGGGGTGAGGCCGGGAAGGGGAGAGGCGGAGCAGGATTCCTGATCAAAACCCCTTTTATTCCTTCTCCATTTTGATTGGGTTAGTGAGCAGAGATTTCTTCACAGTTCTCTGCTTCTGAAGAGATTCTGAGTTGGGGTGGGGGGCCTTCTTTTAAAGGGAAGGGCTCCTTTTAGAGACTTTCTCCTTTTAAGCCTGTGGTCAGGGCTGTGGGTCCGAGGGAC
>NW_011373335.1:0-1304 GCF_000754665.1 Bison bison bison
CCCCCCCTGCCAATATAGGAGACGCAAGACAGCGGGTTCGATCCCTGGATCAGGAAGATCCCCTGGAGGAGGGCATGGCAACCACTCCAGTATTCGTGCCTGGAGAATCCCTGATCTAGGAGGATTTCACACGCTGCAGGGCAAGTAAGCCCGTGCACCACAACTACTGAGCCTGGCGGGCTACATTCCAAAGGGTTGCAAAGAGTCAGATGTGACTGAGCACACACACCTCCTGCAATGGACCAAGGTTTTGCCAGCAGTCAGAGACAGGCAGGGCTTTATCAGCAAACCATGCCCCAGAAACGTGGGGCTGCCCCCATAGGGCCCGCACAGAGGAAGGCTGATGGGAAAAAAATGGGCAGAGCCGGGATGCTCTCTCCAGGCCCCTGTCACATGCCCTGTGACACGCTGCACACGTATGGCACGCTGACCTGGGAAGACTTCCCGGCCCGCCGTGGCCTCCAGGGTCAATGTCTGGCCACTCCCCTCATTCAGCATCTTTCCCCAGACTGCCTGCTACTTGGTTGGATAATGCCATCCTGATCGTTTAATACATTTTCTGAGAACAAGGCTGCATGTTTCTTGTCAATCCTAGGTAATGCCTGGCACAGAGCTGGTCTGCTTCACATCTCAGGATTCTAGAAGAAGGTTAGAAGAGGGACCGAGGAGCCCCGTCCCCATGTTATGAGCAATGAAAAGGGTCTGGGGTGGGGGTGGGGGGCGGGAGGAGTCACTCATAGGCTCAGAGCAGGGGGACCAATGCAGAAGGCAGAGTCTGGGCGGCGCAAGGGTCACACTCACATCTCCTTCTCCTGGTGGAGCTTGTGGGCCTCTTGCCGGAGGCTCTCCAGCTGCTGCTGGGCGTCCTGGAGCTCCCGAGATGTCCGTTCCAGCTCCCGTGCCAGCTCCTGGTTGGTGAGTCTCAGCTTGGTATTCTCAGCCTTCGTCTCGTGCTTGTCATTGTGCAGGGCGGTGCACTGGCCTTCCAGCTGGAAAGGTGGAAGGGGGTGTGCAGCAAGGAGTGATGAGGGACCAGCTCTGTCAGGCTGCCTCTCCCGGCCCCACCTGGCTTCCTCCACGTGGCAGGCAGCAGCCCTTGCTATTGCCCCTCACCACCCTCCTAGGGTAAAAAACTCCAAATCTAAACACACGTCCCGCCTCTCACTCTGGATCAGTCCCAAATCATACAAGACACTACACAAGAGCCAGACAGCAGAACAATTTGATTTAGGCTAATGGCTCCAGCCTCAGTGAGCTTCGTCCTGCCCCTCAATTCACACACATACATACACACACACACACAC